>NC_135497.1:222212839-222267074 GCF_052857255.1 Amblyomma americanum | reverse complement strand
AGTGCGGCCCTTTGTCCAATTCCTCAATGGCCTGGGCCGTCTTTCTAGCCCCGTTGATCACTTTGTCATGGTAGCGAACGCAGTGTAGCTTGTCAAAACAGCGCGCCAGCTCAAAGTCACTCCGCCGCGGTGGCTCAGTGGTTAGGGCGCTCGACTACTGATCCGGAGTTCCCGGGTTCGAACCCGACCGCGGCGGCTGCGTTTTTATGGAGGAAAAACGCGAAGGCGCCAGTGTGATGTGTGATGTCAGTGCACGGTAAAGATACCCAGGTGGCCGAAATGATTCCGGAGCCCTCCACTACGGCACCTCTTCTTCCTTTCTTCTTTCACTCCCTTCTTTATCCCTTCCCTTACGGCGCGGTTCAGGTGTCCAACGATATATGAGACAGATACTGCGCCATTTCCTTTCCCCCAAACCCAATTATTTATTCAACGTCACTCAGCGAAATAATAATAATTGCTTTTTGGGGAAAGGAAATGGCGCAGTATCTGTCGCATATATCGTTGGACACCTGAACCGCGCCGTAAGGGAAGGGATAAGGGAGGGAGTGAAAGAAGAAAGGAAGAATGAGGTGCCGTAGTTGAGGGCTCCGAAATAATTTCAACCACCTGGGGATCTTTAACGTGCACTGACATCGCACAGCACACGGGCGCCTTAGCGTTTTTCCTCCATAAACACGCAGCCGCCGCGGTCGGGTTCAAACCCGGGAAGTCAGGATCAGTAGTCGAGCGCCCTAACCACTGAGCCACCGCGGCAGGTCAGCGAAATGCGGCAGCCGAAATATTAGGAAGAGCGCTGGTTGCCAGAGGTAGCGCGCGCATCTTCGCGGGCCGCGGCTAATTCCCGCGAGGGGAGAGGCACTTGAACTTCCTTGGTTGTCCAGTCCACGGGCCGACAGCGTGCCTCACAATTTGGTGGCGCACGAACACGTGATGCGCGGGCCGCGGGCGAACGATCCGTCGTGTGAATCGGCCTTTACGGCGCGGTTCAGGTGTCGGCTGATATGTGAGACAGATAGTGCGTCATTTCCTTTCCCCAAAAAACCAATTTTCAATTTTTTTCAACCCGGGCGCGGCGGCTGCGTTTTTATGGAGGAAAAACGCTAAGGCGCCCGTGTGCTGTGCGATGTCAGTGCACGTTAAAGATCCCCAGGTGGTCGAAATTATTCCGGAGCCCTCCACTACGGCACCTCCTTCTTCCTTTCTTCTTTCACTCCCTCCCTTATCCCTTCCCATACGGCGCGGTTCAGGTGTCCAACGATATATGAGACAGATACTGCGCCATTTCCTTTCCCCCCCAAAAACCAATTATTATTATTATTATTTTCACCCAAACCACGCCGTAAGGCAAGGAAAATGAAAATAAAATTGGTTTTAGGGAAAGGAAATGACGCCTGTCTCACATATCTCGATGGACACCCAAACCGCGCCATAAGTTAAGGAAAGCACCCTTATATGAGAACACCGTATTCACTAGACGCGCCTTTGTTTATTCCGAACTTTAGAGCTGGCGCGACGGTGGCATCTGCATTTTCTTCACTCTTTTTCAAACATCACCTACCTGGCCACCACTGTACAAGGCCCTGTACATGGGCTCTGGGAAAAAAAAATATCACAAAGATCATGGTACAACTTTTTTCTTTTAGTTTTGTACAAATAATCGCTGGAAAAACGTGCAGAAACCTAACACTTGCTACAAACTCTTTGTACTAACCAAAAATTCCACCCGAGAGCTCTCCTGTGGACACAACAAATTCCGGCAGCAATCGCCGCAGCCTCACTTTGCATACAGGCTATTATTGTGATAAAGACGCGTGACCTGCCCGACTTTATTTCCGGGAAAAAATGGACTGCTTTCTTACCATCCAGAAATCCGCTGCGGAGCCTCCCGAGTGGTTCTCGAGACTAGAGGCGCTATGTATGCTACGAGAAATTTAATATGACGAGGCCAGACTCATGCAGGCTGACTACGACAGTCTCGTATGTGCATAGCGTTTTGTGTGTTTTTTGTTGAGTGTTTTTTTGGTTAAATGTTATGGGCCAAAGCCAGGCAATAAAGAAAAAAAAGAGCTGGCGTGACGGTGTAGCTAGCGAGCTCGTCTCGCACTTCGGAGGCCCTGGTTCGATTCCCTAACTCGACCAATTTACTACTCTGTTTTATTTATTAATGCTTGTGGGATTTTTGCTCACGGCCAACGCCGCCGACGACACCGGCTTTTCTGCGTCACGGGGCCCTTAACGGTGTCGCGTTAATACAACGTGTCTCTGCTGGTGTACTACAGTCGCAGCTTGTTAAGTGCTTTCGAAGGCAACATACAGAGGACTCAAAAGAGCATTCTCGCTATGCCGGATAGGGCTAGAAAACCGAAATATACTGATATGCGTCGGCATAACCATCGCATTAGAAAGTACATCGACGACCAGTTTCTTTATATTCGGTAACTATTCTCAAGCCTGAAAGGAGTATCCTGAATACCTCCCCCCACCCCCTGCTCCCAATTTATGGTATATGGTGGGGAAGGGCTGTGTTTGTCAATTGCCGGTTCGTGCGTAAATGAGCGAGAGGTTTCAATACGAACAAGTATAAATGAAGCAGGTTGCCAACTATTGACACATATAAAGTACTCAGCGACGTACTGGTGGTAACCACGTATGGGACACCCCTGCTCGCAGGCCATATACTGTCTGAGGGTTCATCCCAGATTATAAGCTTTTCCTATCGTGTTTGCATCAGTACTGTCTGTACACTGCTTCCATCATCATTTTGGCTTTCCTGTCTCACAAGACTCTCAGAATTGTTTTTAAATGAAAACTTCTTATTCGCTTTTTGTTTTGTTTTTCGTTTGTTTTCTGAGGTCGAGCAGCCGACCTCAACCTCACAATTTGAGGTTGAGGTGAGGTTGAGTGGGGTCAGCAGTGGCCTCAGGAAAAGTGAGGTGAGGGCGTCAAAGGAGACCTCAACCTCTACTGAGGAGGTTGAGGTTGAGTGACGTCGGCAAATTCTTTTTGAGGTTGAGGTGAGGTCCAGATTTTTGAGCTTAAATGTACACTCTGGTGCTCTTAGTAGCGGTCTCTCTGGCCGCGGGGTTTCACTTTCGCCCGTGTGCACCACCAGAATTACTTGTGTTGCAGAGACGACGGGAATGGCATTTTCAAAAATAAAAAAATACTGATGTGGATATTGCTTAGGGTGGGCTACAAGCCCCTCGATAAACGATGGGCCTAGCTGTAATAGTTAACAAGTTAACTATTGATATATTGACTATGCAGCCTGATAGCTATCACGTCTTAGCCGCATTCTAATGCACACTACACCTGACAATGCTGTGCTGAAGAGTGCGCTCTTCTAACTGAAAATTTTAAGAATTACTAAAAGCCTTCAGTGAAAAACCCTGTATAAGGAGCAGCAGGAGATCATTTACGCGTGAATAGCAAGTGAATCTATTTCAAGCTATGTAACTTTTTACCTGATTTGCATTGCCTGAGAGTACATGTATAATCACGCCAAAATAATATGGAGCATACTTCGACAATCAGACTCCTATCAGGTCTTACCAAGAGAAAATCCGGAGGTACCTAATAGCACAAGTCGCTGATGCGCTGGCGTGTAAACACAAAGAACCGCCATATTTTTTTTTCTAAGTAACGCGTGAGAAATGCTTAAACGCTGAAGGGCGCTCCGTATTATTCTGGTCGCACATGTACTACATGAAAAGCAATATTACGACTACAATGCATTTCTGATAGTATACTTCTCTTTTCAATAGGCGTGCAAGCAGATTGCTGTCACAGCTGGACTTCGAGCGTCCATACACAAATTCAGTAAGTTAAAGGCATAACAGCGCCTTTGCTTATTTAGAGGCGAATAATTTATTCCTAGTGCTAAAGCTACACGTTGCTATAAACGTACTATGGCATCGATGAAGTCATAGTCGGGGATATTAGAGAGAGAAAAAAAGGACGGGGTCAAAAGGACGCTGTGGCAAACTTCAGGACAAAGGGGTGGCTTTGAATCCTTACAATTCGAACCCCGTCTAGGCATAGCTCAAGCAACATAAGATTAGATATGCTACTTTAAGACGGTATTGCTGAGCATACGCCCCATGGAATACGTAATGAAAATCAATTCCCCCAAACCTCCCGAAACACACTAACGTACATATGTTACTAGTTTTGACTAAACATGCTTAGGAAAACCGCAATGCGACAAGCTTGTCTCACGGTCACTTGTTGGTTGACTTCGGCCGTATTTAACGTGATCTCTTACCTCTTTCTTTCACACACTTGTTCTATGCAGAAAGGGCCGTCGCCACGCTGCAGCACCACGATGCAATCACGTGAGTAGTTACGTTTGCGGTGCACAGTTCGAGCATTTGGAATATTTGTGATCTGACAAACGCCCCCTTTTGCGCAGTGGGACTTGCTCAGAAAAGGCAGCCAGAGGTTATTCCCGGCTCATAGGGGACAGCATCTTCCAGTGCGAGGTGAGAACGTTGTGAAAGCCCCTTTTCCCTGCCGGCACAAGATTTCCTTTTCAGTGCGCTAGCACTATGGTTTTCAATCTCGAAAAAACCCATTGTCTGTTTGTCTGAAGGCAGCTATAAACCTACAGACATAAAACAGACTCGGCCGCGCCTGCGCCGCGACTGGGATTCGAACCCGCTGCTGCGCGAACCGATCAGCATCGCTGGCCACTGCACGAGAGCACTACACGCTATCGCCGCAGCCTAACACGCCTCGTGTTAAACTGCAACACTCTCGCGCTGTGCATTGTATGTCGTGTTCTTAGTCAACTCACATCCGCGCGCAATAGATCCAGAACACACCAATATCGCAATGCCCTCTGAGGACGCGTTAAGCGGTCACAAAATTCTATAGTGCGCTACAGCTACGGCCCCCAATCACAGATCTCGGCCGTCTTTGCTTGAAGCCTGTCCTTGAAACCCTATCCTCGAACCGAAATCGAAATTAAACGCGCCGTGCTAGCGCACATACTTCGTATTTGGCCAAGTAAGCTAAATCGGCTGCACTATTTTGTTTACAGAAAATTTGTTTTTAATGCCATGCCAAAGAGGTAGTTCAAGCACAGGCACATTAGTTTCTGCAGCATTAAAAAAAGTTTTTTTTTTGTCTAGCGTTCGTTGGAACCAAGAACACTGTATACGCCAACGAGCGTGACCCCTCGGATAGTAAGGGTCTCTCGTGCGAGACGTCATAGACTCATTAACAGCAACAACAACAGAAAAAGTTGCGCAAACTAGGTTGATGCACTCGAGTTGTGCACGCTGTACGTGATGACTCAGCTTTCGCATCCGGAAGAGTAAACAGAACGAAAACGACTGCAAGATGTAAGAAGGACGCAAAGCAAGCGCTGCGGTGTGTTTGATTTTCATCAATTACAAAGATTTTAATCGTGCTTGTCTCACCGGTATCGTTGCAGAATATGTAAAACTCAAGCGAAATCCCTCTGCAAATCAAAAATATCAAGAAAGCGGCGACCCTAAGCGTTTACGGAGGAGCGGTGTGACTAGCATTGGCTGCAGTCCTCGATAAATTTAAAAGTTGAGTAGACCATTCAAATGATGAGTGGCCCACACACGCCCGCGGGAAACTGCGCGAGCTCTTCCTCACAGTTCGCTGGCACTCGAGTATTGGGGGCCACAGCTAGCGTGCGTATATCAGGCTACCCCAGTTGTCAGTGCATGTCAACAACGTTAATGCACAACGGCGTGTCATTCATTAGCGTACTTCTGCCGTATTTGCCATCGTGTGTGCTGGCAACATGAATGCCGAAGTGAACCATTTTTACGTGTGACATGGCCGCTGATTCGTGGGCGCAAGCCGTAGCTCACACTACTTGGGTGCCACCAAGCTGTCAGGCAGGGTGCAAACAGAATGATAACAGTGGTACGACCGTGGTGTGCTAAGGTGCCTCTCGTCTGAGTAAGAGGCGTTCGGTGCACAAGTTCCGGCCGACTCTCGCAGAAGGTGATCAGCGACGGGATCGTGAGCCTGCTGTGGCGCAACCCAGACAGCTACGAGGAGCCACTACAGTTCTGCCACCGGATGAACGAGACCGTCTGCTATGTCACCGAGAACGAGAGCCAGGTATGCATTCTGATCCTCGATGCACCTACAGCGCTATGCGATCATCCGAAATTCCACACAACACTAGGGGATCTGTTGAGTGATTGTTTAGACATGCCGTTCCATATGACATTACGGGTCATGCTTTCTTGGAAAGGGCTACTGCCAGTAAAACAAACTGAAACTTAACAGGATGTGGATAACTTTTAATGGCACACTCTGTAGTCAACCGCCGACGCTAGATGATTACAACTGGAAGGGGACCGTTATTTGTTTGCAATTAGGCGGAGCTCGGAGGAGAGCTTTTTTAATACATTCCATTCACCGTGACGACAGTCGTCATTCAGCGAATATCATGCCTCAGCAAAGAGACCAATCTATTTCATAGCGAACGAACAAGGGAAAATCCATCGGAGGAGAGTTTTGTGGTTGTCTTTCTCGAAGCGTTGTTCAACTTAGTGCACTAAATTTTAGTTTTTGAAGAGCTGAGCACAAAGCGGAAATATGATGGGTGTTTAGTCTTACACATCCACATGCGGAGTGTTAGGAGCATTGAGACCAGAAGCTGAATCAGACGTAACGGAAAATACTTCAAAACTATACTTAGCTGGGCTAGTTGGTCACACTCCTTTATTATACTATTAGCAACAAATGTAACGCAAACAACGCAACTGAATAAAAGACGAATTGAGAAGCTCTTAGACGGGGGAACCTCAATACTGGTGGAGGTCAATTTCACTCGTATTTTATCTCCAGGAGCTAATATGCTTGTGCTTTTTTGTTGGCACTTCAGTTCTCTTGTTCGCGTTTAATTCGTTGCTGACAGTGCTTGCAGTGCACCAAAACGCGGATAGACCGAGAAGGAATACGAACGCAGCGTCTTGGTGCGCTGTAGCGCTATATAGTATACAACGATGCGAAACCAACTAGCCCCGCAAAACTACTCGAGAGTAATGTTTATAGTATACATTGAGCTTTGTTTTATGAGCTATACAGCACTGTGTCCGTCCTCCCCCTGTGTCGGTCCCCGTCTTGGTGCGATGCAATGAGTATAACGATTACAGCAAACATTTAATTCGTCTTTCTCAGGTTATACCTGTCACTGTTTATGGCTTCACAGCCGCAATTATTCTTGCGTAGAGTGCTCGAACGGCGCACTGCGCGACAAAGGCAGTTAAATTAGGCTGCACCTACCAAATGCGAGGCGATAGTGGCTATATGACTCGCAGATCTAGGCCTACGTTGCTGCATTGAAGCAGAAATATTGCCTTGGAGGCCAACCGCTATGGCCAGATGTCGCTTTAATCGGCGTGTACCATGCCGCTAGCGTGCTTTTACAGGAGACTGATTTGTGGCTGTGCATCGACGAATCATGCTATAGGCGCACGTGTACGAAAGACGCTGACAAAAGTCGACTGTAATAATACCGACCACGCCTGGCAATTGTTGCTGCGTTTATTCTTTCAGTTTCTGGTCGTCGCCTACAATCCGCTAGGGCAGAGGGTGAAGCACTACGTTCGGCTTCCAGTCTCCTCCAAAGAGGGCTACAAGGTCGAGACGCGCCAGCACGAGACCCTGGAAACGCAGGTACGTGAGCGCCGAAAACCTCTAAGAACCAGCTTGAATTGTGCTTTGTGAGCCGTGTAAGTCATACTCCCAGCTGCGAGAGGCAGGGAAAAGGCCTGCAGGTTAAACTCCCACCCTCGAAATACGATCGAGCGTGTCATAAAGCGTGTGAAGCATGAAGCGCATCTGCTCTTGATTGCATGTGCGCCGCTGTTTTGCGCACTTCAGCGCAAATAAATGCCAAATCAGAACCCAAAGTGGGCCACACATTCATGTTAGCTATCCATGCATGCCTCATAGAAAAAAACGCTGTAAATTCTCTAGCTCTTGTTTGCATGACTCCATTACCCTTCGCACATACACATCAACATCGATCTGTGACGTAAGCAGGATGTATTGGCGCTGCTGTCGCCGAAAAAAAAGGGGGGGGGGATAGCAGGGTGTAAACAATTGTTTTCAAAACAGTTTTTAATTTCCCAGTGCACCCATGAAGCCACCTTTCATGGTCAAATCCAAGTACATCCCACGGCGTGATGTGTAAAAATGAAACGTCATTTCAATGCCGATGCGATTTTAAAAAACGCAAATAAGTGTGTGATGGAGTTACTTCGGGTGGAGTACTGGCTGGGGCACCGACCGATGGAAACACACGTAAAATATACTGAGCAAAACAATTTTCTCTCTTCACAGTGCACCTATGAACTTGGCCGTTCGTAACAGCTGGCGATTACTTTTAAGAAACGCATGAAAAACCATGCAACGTTCTTGCAAAAGCTGGTATCTTTTAAAATGTCACGACAAATGTCTGCTGTGATGCTGCACATTCCTCCCACAACGTTTAAGCGCTGTTATGTCTGGCGTGCCTTCCAGTCCAAATGAATAAAGACGCGAACTCCCCGACCAGGATTTCCAGAAAACCAAAGAAATGTGACTGCAAAGACGCGTTCGCGGAAAGAATGGCAGAGGCAGCGACGACAATGGCGTCCCCGTGTGGTCGAGCATTCCATCGGGTCCACGAACCGAGTGTTGTCATCTTTAGTTACGCTGGGGTTGAAAATTGAGAGAGATTAGAGCCTTCGACAAAGGTTCCGCGTTCCGGTTATCAGACGCCGAAGTGCAAGATCTTTCAACACCTGCTTGGAGACAGCCTGACATTCCTGACATCCCTGACTTCGTGAGGGAGGTCTTCCAGCTTCACGCCAGGGTTCATTTTCAATGAAACCAAGCCTGTCGTCGACCCCTTGCTGGCGACACCCTGGACGCGCCACCGCTCCTTGGTGACTTCGCTCACCTTGCCGTACGGAGCAAAGGCTACCCTCACGTCTTCGTCGGGCACGTTGTGCAGCAGCCAGTGCAGCTTGACGCGGACGTCCTGGTTTGCCGGGTCGATGACGAGACAGCGGCGGTCCTTGACCTTCAGTTCGCCGGCAGAAAGAATTTTCGTCACCGCCTCAGCACTCGCGAAAGTAACAGCCCATACATGGCTCATGCGATACGCCCCCAAGGCGATAACCTCGGGGAGCAGCATCAGCTGAGCCAGCGCATCCCTGAAATCTTCGACCCGATAAGGACGGGCCCGCACGTCAGCGTGCAAAAAAACTGTGTTCAACACAACACGTCCTGTAGGAAGGGTAGGCAGAATCACCTGATACTCTTCATCCGAGGCAAAAGCCCTGTTTCCGCGGCCAGACATGACCGCTGTTGCTGCTCCAACGGAGCCCGTCATCGCACGTCCGTCACGCTCGGTGGCCGGAAGTCGAATCCTAGCCACTAGACCACGCCGGAACACGACGACGAGGAGCAAGAGGGCGTTCTAGGCATTATGCGTCGTAAAAGGGAAACAAAAGTACCAAAATGAAGCGTAAGTCTCACCGAGATTTCGAATCGGATCGCTGGGTTCAGAGTCCAGAGTGCTAACCATTGCACCATGAGACCGCACCTTCCGACGCCGGGAATTGAATCCGGGCCTCCTGGGTGAGAGCCAGGTGTCCTAGCCACTAGACCACACCGGAACGAGGAGAAGCGGTTCAAGCGGGTGCACAAGAAACGTCCAAGGCAGTTTAAGTGGTGAAAAGAAAAAAAGGAAAAAAGCGCAGGTCTCACCGAGATTTGAACTGGGATCGCTGGAATCAGAGTCCACAGTGCTAACCATTACACCATGCGACCGCTTTTTTTATTGCCAGGCTTCGACAGAGTACACAAACAAATTTACATGATATCCCTATCAGGAGGGAATCTGACACTCAACCAGCCGCTGCTGCTGGCTTCGTCATGTTAAAGGTCCCTCAGGAACACCAAGGGATCTACCCTCGGGAGCCATTCAGGAACTTGATCGGCCGTTCTTTGTATTTCAATAAACCAGTGCACACTCTCACGAAAGTAAATTCGGGCAGGCCTCACATCCGGTTTGCAGTAGTATCCAGCCATACGCGAGCGCCAAATAGCATGGAGACCCAAAAGCAATATTGTGCCATAAGGTACGCCCTCTTCGTTTTGTAGAGGCAGATACCGGATTCTATACGTGTCTAGAGGAAAGTCTTTCTTGAGCGTTGTTTGCAAGACATGCCAGAAGCAGACGCCTTCCCAGCAGTGCAAGAATACATGATTGATTGTCTCTGGATTCTTGCAAATCGAACAATCTCAGCCCCAAGGCAGAAACATTCCCCTTTTCTCTATAAATGCTTTCACGGCCAGTGTTTCTATGTGTAACTTAAAAAAGAAAGATTTAGCTGCCGGTGGTACCTGACTTTTCTTCACCCGCTTCAACACATTACCGCCCTGGCCTCCACGGTACATGGCCCTGTACAATGGTTCAGGCAGAACAACATCACGTAAATCCCGATAGAGTGTTTTCTTTTTACAGTGGAGAGGTACTGCTGCGACAAACGAGCAGCTAAAAATATAACACTCATTACCACTTCTCTGCTGTATCCATAAATCCGACCTTGAATGTTACCTGTTCCCGCAATCGATTCTGGTAACGCATGGCCCAGCCTTACTTGCCAGAAGGGATCACTCACGGCACGAAAAAATAAAACCTTCTCATGACTTGGCGCAAGAACAGATGGCCCAGGCCTAGGCCTCCATCTTTCACACTTCTAAACAAATTTGTGCCTCTGCATCGTTCCCACCTCGAGGCCCAGACAAACAATGAAAAAATGTGCTGCAGTTTCTGCACGTTGGTTCGTGAACAGTGCAGTACCTGCATCACGTAGCACAGCTTGCTGATGAAGAATAAGTTGCACACTGTAGCCCTCGCGAAAGTCGATAACTGAGTCCCTCTCCACCTGTCAGTTTTTGCACGTGTGTCTTCCAACTGGCTTTTCCAATACGGTATCTGTCTCGATAACACTCCAGTGGAAGCCCGATGTACTTTATTGAAGTCGTCACCCAGGAGACATTCGCAAAGTTAACTGGAGTCGTTGGCCATTCACCATACCACAAGCAAACACATTTCGCCCAGTTTACTCGACTTCCTGTCGATTGGCTAAATTGCCGAAAACAATCGATGGCTTTTGATATGCTCTCATCAACTGCGAAAGTGGCTACGTCGTCCTCATAGCCCAGCAACTTAATTTTTGTCCTTGTAACCTAAAACCATGAATCCCGTCAATCTGTATTATGCTCAAACACAGGGAGCCACGAACTCTTATTTATTATTAGTCTAGCTGTGCAGTTGCGGTACGCCATGGCCACTCCCTCCCTGATGACTAATCCAACATTCACTTGATCCAAAATTAAAAACAAAAGTTCATGTGCCACGCAATGAAAAGCCTTTTCCAGGTCTAACTGAAGAATATCAACACGACTGTCTGTAATATTGCAACACTCAAGAACATATCTTGCTTTATAAACATTAGGCATAATAGAACGGCCTTTGATGCCACACGTCTGATGAGCACTTACTATCACATTCATTACCCTTTGTAACCGCCTTGCTAGCACCTTCATAAATAGTTTGTAGTCGACGTTCGTGAGTGAAATCGGCCTGTAGGCTGTAACCTGCTTTAACTTTTCGCTGTCTTCCGTTTTCGGAATTAGGACAGTGTGAGATAAGCCAAAAGAAGGATGTAGTGCTTTTAATTGATGTGCGTCATTAAAGTGTGCAGTTAGCAAAGGAGAAATCTCTTGCTTAAAGGCTTTAGAGAAAGTCGCACTTAAACCGTCTGGTCCAGGCGACATACGAGAGTTTAGTCTTTATTGCTTTTCGCACTTCAGACTCGGTAGTGGGTTCCTCTAATATCTGTTTCTGTTCATCACCTATTTTTGGCATTGCTTCTACAAACTTGTCTTTGAGTGTGTCAATGCCTACGTCATGTTTTGCGAAAAGCGACTGATAGTATTCACCAAAAGTTTGCTTTATATGCGTTTCGTCATCTGCTATGACTTCTCCCCATTCAATCTAATCAACCCGATTGCACTCAGGCCGGGGTTTTTTCATGCCCAATGCTTGTTTTGTTGGTGCGTCGCCCAAAACCGCCTCTTCGGCTCTCGTACGCATCAGCGCACCGCGATAACGCTCTTCTTCCATAACTTCTATCTTCTGTTTTTCTTTACGTCATCAATCCACAGACCAGGAGCGTTACTCTCCTGCTAGATTAGTTTCCGCAGCAGTTCTCTTAAATTCTTTTCCTTAATTTTTCTCCTATTTTTTTCATGCAGCAAGCCTTTTCAATTGCTTTCATTATAATTTGCTGCTTACATAGCTCCCATTGCTTCCATATCTTTTCTCTTTAATTAGGCACTACTTTGCGAATTTTTCTCTTTTATGTTTTCAACAAAACGTTCGCACTTTAACAACTTATCATTAAATTTCCACAAGTTCCAGTTAATTCGAATTTCGATGGTTGAATTTCGATGGAGGCGAAATCCTAGAGCCCCGTGTACTGTGCGATGTCAGTGCACGTTAAAGAACCCCAGGTGGTCGAAATTCCCGGAGTCCTTCACTACGGCGTCCCTCATAACCTGAGTCGCTTTGGGACGTTAAACTCCCATAAACCAAACTAAACCAACTAAATGCATTGTCTCGTTTTCCTGTGCCTGGACTACACTGCACCAAACAGTGGTCCGATAACGACACAGGTACAACCTTGTAATTGTTACATCTTGGAAGCAGGTCTATCGCCATATAAATATGATCCATACCTGCGTGACTTGACCGCTGAAAGTGCGTAAATTGCACATTTCGCTCGCCTTCTAAACAGTCATCCACATATTCAATATTATATTTATTTACTAGCGCGGACAATCTTTCGGTGCTCCTGTCTGGGTATGCTATCGCTTGTTTCGTCACGTGCAGCCAAGACACAGTTGAAATCACCTATGACGATCAATTGATTGTCGACAGTACAGTACTGTTCGATGATTTCAAAAATTGCTGCCCTCTCCTCGACCTTGTTACGTGCGGAAAGGCAGATTATTCTACACTCCGCATCCAAGTAAGCTTAAACAAGCATAATAAATCGTCCATAAGAACATGTCGCGTAAGCCTGAACAACCAGGCCTGGTAGCTTTTTAAAGAAGAGCACACACCCAGCCCACGTTGAAAGTATCGAGTAACACCTAGAAGTGAAACTCTGCACCATGCTCCCGGTCTCTTCCTCCCCGTCTACTTTAGTTTCTTGTACCGAATACAGATCAATGTCGTAGTCACTTATAAGTCGATATACTTGGCTCTATTTTCTTTTCCCCGCCAATCCCCTTACATTATGTGTGGCTATTTTCAGGCAAAGTACAGAAGCCATTTCGACAGAAAGTGAAGAGACCGAGAGCATGACGCTTAGCTTTCACGTCCAGCGTATTGCTAGACGCTTTATTTAACGCCCGGGCCATCAGGTCGAGCGTCGTGGCCTTGCCGCAAAGGTGAACTTGTGGCGACTCGCCTGTCAGCTGAAACGTTCGGGCGCGGCTTGTAAGCAGGCCTCCGGGCCTGAGTAGCTTTCCCTGGAGGCTCCGCTCCACTGGTTGTAGTCTCGTTGGACTCTTCGTTGCGAGTCAGATCATGAGGACACTTGACGGGCGCACTAATGGTCGCCAAGCCGTTGTCGCTCTCATCCATGCCCTCCCCACACACAGGTTGGGGCACCTCGGTATTTGAAGCGCCTGGAGATCCGCCGTCCTCTGCCATTTTGGTTGCCATAGATCCTGGAAGTTCAGGCTCCTCCCCTTTGTCACTGAACGTCCCGGTGTCCTCCGCCGAAGACGGTGAGGCAACCGTGGCTGCTGCTGCCTTATTCGCTCCTTCTGCTTCCTTAGCCGCCTCCTCAGCTTCACCGACATCCATTTGCAGCTCCGCCTTTTCGTCGTCGAGCGCTGCTCCCGTTGCCGATGCGTAGGTGCGAACGAAATCAGCGTCACCACGGCCGAAACGTTTGCATTTCGTACAGCGACGATTTTTACATTCTCGCCGCACGTGCCCAGTGCCGCGACAGCGCAGGCATTGCATAGGCCTACCAGGCACAACCACAAGTGCCAGCTCTCCCTCAACTCTTAGCTGATGAGGAATGTCTTCGACTGTAACACCTGGCTTCATCTTCAGTGAAAGAGTCCTTGTAGTAGAGGCTTTTTACGTCATGCCTTCAACTCACCACCGCTCACGGATCCCTGCGGTGATCTCTCCGAAAGCTGCAATGCCGTTCTTATGTCTTCGTCATCAACGCCGGGGAGCATTCAATGCAGCCGCAGTTTGACATCCTGCTCCTCGGGGTCGATGATCACCCACCGTCCCCCTTTTCACGGCGAGCTGCCGCTTGGTTGGCTGAGAAGTGCTCAGGGTCACCGCCCATAAGTGATTAACCTGGTCCGGTAGGCAAAGTTGGCAAAAGAACTTGGTACTCGTTTTCTAATAATAATAATAATAATAATAATAATAATAATAATAATAATAATAATAATAATAATAATAATAATAATAATAATAATAATAATAATAATAATAATAATAATAATAATAATAATATACTTTATTAAGCACCCAAAAATCAGTAGAGAAAAAACAAGCCCATCTAAGCCAATGATGGCTTGTGTGCCGTGGCCCGGCATCGTCAGCTAAGCGATGTGGTTACAGTATATATGTACATATTTAAAACCAACAAAGAAAAGAAAATCAGAGTGATAAGCATAGATCAAGTCTCCAGGCATCGAAACAAAAGCATGATGACTACAAACTGCGACAAGCAAAAGGAAAATAAAAGCATACATATGCATTACAACATGCGTACCAAACTCCTCAATTGAGACCGAGAGTCCACAGAAAAATAATCGTCTGACAAATTATTAAATATCCTGGGGACATACACGCAGCGTCTTGCTGCTCCGTATCTCGTAGATACGCGTGGTACCACGAAGCGCGTTTCTTTGCGCAGCAGTCGCGGGGAGACGTGCGGATGCTTGAATTCATCCGTCCAGAAATGACGCAGCACAACCGTAGAAATGAATAAAGATTGAAAGGACTGGAAACCGAGAACATGAAAAATTTCTTTGTTTGATGGTGTCATGCGATTATACGCCACACTTTTTAATGCATTTTTTAAGAGATTATCAAATCTGTCCTGCCAACGCTGGGAGCAGAAAGCGAAAACCGTTATACCATACCTTAACGGGCTGTATGCAAGGGAATGTACTATCATTTTTGTAGTCTGAAACGGCACCAAACGTTTAATGTTAAAGAGTAAACATGCGACAGATCTTAGTTTGGAGCAAACATGCGCACCATGATTATGCCATGACAAGTCACTATCGAAATGAATACCGAGATACTTAACTGAGTTTGTATTTTCGACAGGCGTACACTTACAGGATAGGCAGTCTTGGGTATGAAGGTATACTGGAATGACCGTGGTTCCAATCTTCAAGGAATTTTTGAAGCATACAATTTTTGTCTTTTTTTTGATTGACGGTGAGAGTTTTTAAAAAGCCAAACCATAGCTTCATGCACCGATTGCTGCAGATTTTCAATTGCCTTTTTGTAGTTAATATGTTTCGTTAGAAGGACTATATCGTCCGCATACTGGTACACTTTACCATTTGGGATTACTGAAATGAAATCGTTCACAAATATGTTAAAGAGAAGAGGCGATAAAATTGACCCTTGAGGGACACCGGTACCAATTGATAATTTGCTGCTATAGTATTTGGTACCTACAACAACCATTTGTGACCTATCAGTGAGATAGTTTTGAAGTAGAGTATAGAACGGGCCCCTAAAACCAGTAAGATATAATTTGCGAAGTAATATGTCATGGCAAACTGAGTCGAAGGCTTTGGAAACGTCTAGAAACAAGGCACAGCTATATAGATTGTGTTCAAAAGCAGAATACAAATCATCTGCAAATTCTTCCAGGAGCGAAATTGTACCTCTGCCTTGCACGAAACCAAATTGTCGGTCAGACAAAACTGAAAACTTTTGAATGAAAGAAGTCATAATCTCAAGCAAAAATTTTTCTATAACATGAGATAATGCGGGCAAAATAGATATGGGCCGATAGTTCTCAATAATAGATTTCTTTCCTGCCTTATGCAGTGGTCTTACTAAAGCAGTTTTTAGATTTTGTGGAAAAGTTCCAGTATCTAGGAAGCCATTTAGCATGAAAAGCAGAATATCTGAAAGCGCCTCAAAGTTCCTTCTCAGCAAGATTACAGATATGCCATCTACTCCAGGTGGTTTATTCGTTCGAAAACTGAAAATGATCCGGGCAAGGTCAGGTTTCGAAAACCGCGGTAAAAATGCAGATGCTGCCAAAGAATCATCGAGCGTCACATATTGCCGAGGCTTAGATAAAGCCTCTGTTGAAGCCTGACTGAATAAATGATTGAACAAGTCAGCTGTTTCGACAGGGTTTCCTGGAAAATGTTCTATCACAGATTTTGCAGTCTCGGATTTCCCTCTGAGATGGTTTATCAGCGACCAGGTTTTGCTAGCACTTTTGGATGATTGATTAAATTTGTGTAAGAAAAAGCGACGTTTTTCAGCGCGGAGAAGAGCAACTACTTTATTTCTTGCAATCTTATATTCTTATTGGATGTCTTTATTGTTAGGTGTGCGTTTACGTTTTTTCCAAAGCCAATCTCTGTGAGATATGGCGTGCATAATATCGGAATTAATCCATGCATAACTTTTCCTGCACTTTTTATTCCTGAGAATAGTGCAGGACCGTTAAAAATGTGCTAGACGCTCACAGAAACTATCGTACACTTGGTCTGGGGGCCTACCGTCAATCAACGAAGACCAGGTGAAATTCACAATGAGACTGTCAAGTTTCTTTTGATCCACAAACGTAATCTGAAATTCTGACCTGGTTCTGACCTTATCGCTTGAATACTGCGTGCCGACGAACGATACACTTAGGGATACACGGCAAGCGACAGCATAGTGGTCAGATAATCTATGAGTGATAACACAAGAAGTGAGCGAATGATTAGGTGCTCGAACCGCAATATGATCTAAGCAAGATGTCACAAAACGGCCATTCAACATTTCCTCTCTTGTCGGGGCAATCACCGTTGACGTGAAACCATAAGATGCCAAAACGGATAAATAATCGGATGCTAAGGTATTTGTTGGACATAGGACGTTAATATTGAAATCCCCTGCCAGGCAAACTTGATCCACTGATGACCAGCTCTTCAATGCTTCTTCCAGTTCCAACACAAAACGAGTAGCGCTATTACTTGGGGGCCGGTATACCGCTAACAATAACAGTTCATAATTTACGCAATGCGCCTTTACGGCGAGGCATTCCGCATGCCTGAACGCAAAGTCTACCGATGATGTGTCATATTTTGAATGGATGAATATAGCAATGCCGCCGCCTATACGGTTAGTCCGTGTTATGCTGCAACACCTGTACCCATTTACCGAGAACGTATGTAGGAAATATTCTGACACATTGATTTCTGTGACCACAAAAGCATCTACAATATCAAGCAAAGATTCAGCTAGCGCTTTAAATTCATCCCCGTATTTACGTAGACTCCTAATGTTTATGTTCACAAGTGTAAAATCACGTGGTGACGTGCGTCCAAAAGATTTCTTGAAAGAGGTGAAATCAGATAATTCACTGAAAGTAGCTGCCATCCTGCTTAAGCAATTTTTTAAATATCAGCTTCCAGGATCACACGAATTCTCGAGAGAGGCATTTGAATCCTTTTTTTTGCGTAGATTTTTCCGCCTTTCACCCAGCAGTACTTGAATCCTTTTTCTTTCGCTGCCATGCGCGTGCGCCAGAACAGGTCCCGATTCATCTTGGTTAGATTGTCGTTGAAGAAAAGGTTCAGGTCTGAATCAGTCACACATAACTGTCGCAGTTTCTTACGCGCATCGAACCACGCCTCTTTCGCTGATACTGTCGAGAAACGGATAAGCACGGTTTGGGTTTCTTTTTTGCTAGGCAGCCGATGGGCTGCTGCAATGTCTGAGATCGAAAAGTTCAGCTCAAGCTTATTCGCAAGGTCAATCAGTTTTTCCTTCAAGTTCTCACTTCCTTCTTGTTGCAGTCCGTCAATCTCCAGATTACATTTTCTGCTATATTGCTCGTTTTCATTTTGAAATTCACGTAGAGCTTGTAGTTCATCTGCCTGTGCTTGCACCGTCGCTTTTAATGCGTCAATTTCCGCTTCGTGTGCTGCAGCAAGTTCTGTGCTAGCTTTAACCTGCTCAAGTGCCGAGTCATATTGGTTTGACATAAACGTGACTGACTCTTCCAGTTCTCCGACAGTCTTAGACAGCTTCGTGAATTCTGCCTGAAGTAGCCAGAGCGAGTCAACTTTCTGGTGCAAAACTGGCAATGATGCTAGGCTAGTTTTGATCTCTCGGATTTCATGCAGCAGTAGCTGTTCAGATTCAGATATTTTCCCTGCAGGAGCCGCTTCTGACTGAGAAAGGGCGCGCTTCTTTCCAGTTCGACACGTTTTACAAATCCATGAATCCTTTTTCGCTTGTCCCATGCCCATGTAGGTACTACTACTAACACCAGAACATGACTGTCCTACGTGGTAGCCAAGTTTACACTCGAAACAACACAGATACCGTCCATCGTCCGGTAGCACTCCATGGCATGGAATGCAGTCGGTACAGTCTTCCAAATCTGACATAGTTCGAGACAAGCACAGTGCAGTCAGCGGCAACAGAAACGATAACTAAAGGTAATTAACATCCAGTACGTGATAAAATACAGGGCATCAGTGTTGGGCCGTTCGAATCGCCGCCGACTGCAGAGCGTCACAGGAATGCGGTCTTCTTAAATAGGCAAGCCGAGGAGCCAAGGTTTCCAGATGCGACAATTGTCAGCGATTGAAGCGCCAGGATCAGGATGGAAGCGCCCGGATCGTTTTCATCGATGGAAGAGCCAGGATCAGCAGGCGATGATCAACCAAGGGGGCGGTGACTCCCAGGCTGGTCGATGTTTGCAGACCTGATAAAATACAGAGCATCAGTGTTGGGCCGTTCGAATCGCCGCCGACTGCCAAAATTGGTTTTTGGGGAAAGGAAATGGCGCAGTATCTGCCTCATATATCGTTGGACACCTGAACCGCGCCTTAAGGGAAGGGATAAAGGAGGGAGTGAAAGAAGAAGAGAAGAGGTGCCGTAGTGGAGGGCTCAGGAATAATTTCGACCAACCGGGAGATCTTTTACGCTCGTTATCTGCAGCTGCAGCATTCCTGTTTCCACGGCCGGCACGGGCCGCTGTCGCTGCTCAAACGGAGCCCATCCTACACGCGTCCGTCACAATCGGTGGCCGGAAGTAGAATCCTCATCATGCGACCGCTTTTTACGAGATAGCGTACACAGTTCGTTCGGTTGAAAAGACATCGGCGTAGATGTAGTCGGCACCAGGTGTCGGAAATAATAGGGGGCGTCGTAAACAAATCGTATCATGGTAATTTGCGGTTCTAGTGAGTGATGCGTGATAGGCGATCACGAGTTAAGGAAGCCATTGTAATTAGTTCATAAATTAAAGTAATGAAATTTCGGAAAATGGGGGTTCAAAGGTGTAAAAATGCTTAGAATGAAAAGCCAATGCTTGGTGATGCTAACTAAAAATTAAATGTGTAATTGATATATTATTCAATGGTAACAATTGAAAAAAAAAAGAAAAATGCGTCCAAAGGTGTCAAACTGCTCAGAATGCGAAGCCTTACCTACAACGCTATGGCGTATTAGCCTTAAGGTGGAGCTTAGGTGTCTTGTCCAATTTTTCTTTTATTACCTTCCTTGAACATAACAAAAACACCGATACATATGTACTGCGTCCACATCACTTGACAAGTAAAAAGCGCGAGCGGAAATCTGCTTCGCTCACGCCAGACGATCAAAAGAGTTTTAGCGGTACAAGGTCGTCCATTACTGAAATCCACTCTGGTGGCTCGTTTTGGTTCTTAGGCACATATCTTATACAGGAGACGCTCTCTGCAATGTAATCTCTGACGGGAAGTACAGCTTCATCTGCATGCCTGAATGCGATTCGATTTTTCCACATACTGTGTATGCTGAGAAGCATGAACATGTCGTATGAGATACCGTCACCGCTCTCGACAGGTAGAAATCGTATGCCGCAAAACGATATCGGAAGCGGCTTTATTACTGTTCGTCGCAAGATGTCCCAGTGAGATACAGAGTTTGTGTAGTCGAGGAACAAGTGATCAAGTGTCTCTGAGGTTCTGCAGATTGAACAGCTTGTGGACCATGGGACAAATATTGCCTTTTCTCGAAGCCATGGCTTCACTGGCAATATGTCACTGTGTAGCTGAAAAAAGGTTGTCACCTAGGCCCGCACCGGCATTTTTTAAAAGCTCTTCAGTCCATTTTTTTCCTTGCCTTCACATTACATGGAACGGTACACAGGTACAGGCAACACAGTGTCAATGAGAACTTTGTTAAGCTATTTTGTTATGACAACAGCAGAATACTGCAGATAAAAGCGAACTTTCAACAACTTAAATGCGCGAACAATCTCCCAAAGGAAGCCCCTCATCCTCGCATGTCTAACACGACTGGGTGACACAACAAAGTCTGACAGTGCATCACCGAGCCATACTAGCATTAAAGCTCGCAAGAACGCGTCTTTCTGGTCTCGGAGGAACATAAATCTTGGCACAAGTTGTCTAATGAACAAATGAACCAAACCCAGGCCACCGCTGCCCGCAGACAGAAACAGATTTGTGCGGCTTGTCTTCTCCCAAATCGACCCCTGACTAAACTTTGCACACTCAGTGCAATCTTTGAACGCTGGTTCGTGACATGCACAGTGCCTCAAGCACATACCACACCTTGGCCACTAGAAATAGGCTACATACTGTGGCTCTAGTAAAAATGGAATAATCTCAACCACCTCGACCACCTCATTTGTGCGGAGTTTCCATATGTACTTTCGATATGTACAAGGCTCTGTACATTGGCACTGGAAAAACAACATCACACAGATCTCCGTACAACTTTTTCTGCTTCAAGGTCACTTAAGTGTTCTTTCGAAAAACGCACTACAAGAAATTTAACGCTGTGAGCAACTTCTCTGAAGTAACCTAAAATTCTCCCCGGAAAACTCTTTGTTCCCACAGCAAAATCAGGCAAAGCACGCATTAACCTTACTTGACAGACAGTTCTCAAGAAAGGATCAGGAACATCTCGAAAGAAGAAAAACCTGCTCACAAGCTGGTGTAGAAATAGATGTCCTAGCTCGAGGCCACCGTCTTTCATATTTCTGAACAAATTAGTCCGTCTGCACCGCTCCAAGCTCGATGACCAAGAAAAAATAGCTAAAATTCGATGTATCTTCTGCACATTTGCCCGGGAAGAGTGCAACACTTTCATGACGAAGCAGAGCTTGCTTAAAAACAGCAACTTGCGCACCGTCGCTCTCGCAAAGATTGATAAATGAGCCCCATTCCATCTATCTGCTTTTTCCCGTACTTCGTTCACTTGTTTTTTCCAGTATGCTATCAATGCGGAAAGCGCTCGTCCTGTCTTCTTCTTTGTCTCCGTCCCAGTTTTATGCGCTAGTCTTTTAATTAGTGATTCCAGTATGCATCATTGTCCCGGTAGCAGTTTAGTGGAAGTATTTTGCGTAGGTTGTTACCCAGAACAAGTTTGCAAAATGTTCTGGATCGATGGTCAACCCCCATGCCGAAGTCCTTGGCACTTTGCACAGTTCACTTTACTTCCGGTTGCTTTTCTGAAACTGTCAACACGCTCGACAGCCTCGCGTATGCTTTTCTGATTCACAGCAAAGACCGCTAAGTCATGCGCGTACGCAAGCAACCTGACTTCAGTTGCCTCAACCTAAAACCTTGAACAGCCTCGTTTTTAATAATGTTCAGTCGTGGTGTCTCTGTGTAAACGACAAACAAAATGAGGCTCAGGGGGCAGCCCTGGCGTACCGAAATTTGCGCCCTAATGGGGGCCCCCAAACTCTTGTTTACAATTAATCTAGTAGTGCAGCGGCGGTACGCCATGGCCACGCCCTCTCGGATTACTGAACCTACATTCGCGTTGTCTAGAAATCAAAGCAAAATTTCGTGGGCTACTCGGTCAAATGCTTTTTCGAGGTCTAGTTGGAGGATGGCCACAGATTCGTTAGTTATATCACACCACTCGAGCACCCATCTTGCCGTGTGTATGTTAGTCATAAGTGACCTCCCCTTTATACCACACGTTTGGTGTGGTCCAACAATATGCTGAATTACTGACTGCAGTCTCCTTGCTAGCACTTTCATTATTATTTTATAATCGACATTAGTCAAGGAAATTGGCCTGTATTCTGTGACCTGCTCCAGCTCTTCCTGGTCATTTCTTAAAATTAGAATTGTGTAAGATAACCCGTAAAACAGCGGCAATCTATTCATTTCAAAGCCTGCTTGGAACAGCGCAGTCGATACTGGTGCTATTTCGTTCTCAAAACCTATATAGACTGGAAAAATTGCAGCGCAGCAGTAACAAATACGAGACGAGAAGGACGCAAACACAGGCGCTGACTAACAACTGTGTTTTATTGCTCTGAGCCAGCCTATATAAGAACTAGGTACAAAACAACAAAACAGAAACCAACACATCACCTCACGCATTCGTGGCACGATTATCGGAATTGTCTCCCGTTCCTCCAATCTTTCGTCCTATCATTGGCGTTCAGAAATGACATTTCTTTTTCACTAAGGCACACAGAGGGGGTGATGTGTTGGTTTCTGTTTTGTTGTTTTGTACCTAGTTCTTATATAGGCTGGCTCAGAGCAATAAAACACAGTTGTTAGTCAGCGCCTGTGTTTGCGCCCTTCTCCTCTCGTATTTGTTACTGCTGCGCTGCAATTTTTCCAGTATGCAGAACCAACTAGCCAGTCACTATGTTTTAAGCCTATATAGAAACCTTAGCCGTCTGGCCCTGGCGACTTTACCATATTTAGGCTATCGATTGCTTTTTCAACATCTGGTTCAGTGAGTGGAATTTCGTCTAGTCGTGGCATAGCTATAAGAAACTGTTCTTTGAAAGCGTTCATGTCAACCACATGTTTGTTAAACAGCTACTGATAGCACTTGAGGAAGCCTTGTCTAATATGATACTCTTCTGCCGATAGCATGCCGCCCCATTCAATCTTATCAATGTGGTGTTTCTCTGCGTGAGCCTTTTCCATTACCAGTGCCCTTTTCGACGGCGTCTCGCCCATTGCCAATTTTCCGCCCATGCACGCACTAGCGCTTTAGCCAAAGAACGGAAGAAATTTTAGTCAAAGAACAGAACCTGACAACGCAGCTTCTCCTTGAATCATCGTTCATCCAATCGTAAACAGGGACCATGAACCCCAGTGCAGGATGCATACCGCTAATCTATTACCAGTCATTACGTCACAAAATTTCCGCTTAAAATGCGCCTACTTGCTTTGTCCGCCTCATTGTGAACAAGGAACCCGTACGAATTCCGGAACGTCTTTCATCATTGTGTGACTTGGTCAGCGGCTGCAAAAATAAATTCACTTCTATGCCTGACCAGACAAAAATTTCGTCGAATCCAGTGATGAACACCAGTCAGTGATCGAAGACTGGAAGTGAATAGCGCTGTGGCAGCCTTAGATATCCGCGAGCACAAAAAGAAAAAAAAACATTGCTATAAGTGCACTTTGCTTGTGAGATTGGTCACTGGAGTCCATGCCTTTATTTTGTCTTGTTTTTGCACTTTCGAGCTTATAAAAATTGTGTTTTTAGAGAAAGTTTTTACTCTGTCGTTCGAATGTGGTAATATATTAGCACAAACCGACTTCAGTTCCTCCTCAGCATCCCCTTAAAAAACATCGGTATAATCTCAAGCACGTGCCTGGAGGACATTGGCGTGCACTGCGAAGACTGTGAATGCTGTCCTGTCAGCGCCTGTTCCTTCAATGTGTGTTCTTTCTGCGTTGTCCCGTCCTTTTCGCGTTTTTCTTAGAAGACATTGCAGCTGTCCTGTCTTTGACATGACGACCGTTCTGCTGAAATGCAGGGATAAAGCCACAAGCAAAATGAAACAAACGTAAAAATTCTGAGTTTTCAGGTAAGTTTGTGAGCGAAAAAGAGCTGCTGTTTTTGTTTTCTGCCGGCTCTAATGTTTACGTGTAAAACAAGCGGGACTGGTGGTCATGTCACGTATTGCGAAGGTATACGTTCACTGTGGTTGTACCTTAAAACTCTCTTTTTTGTCAATGTCTTGATGCACGAAAAGCGATATCTGTGGAAATAAAAACATGACTGCTAGTCCGCGCTTGTGGATGCGTTCTTTACCTCCCAGCAGCTCGTATTAAGCACGTTTTGATGATTTCAGAATTTTGCGAACTTATCACGCCGCGTAATGTATACAAGGCCTCGAAATTTAATGTATTTCCTGGGAAAATCCCGCCCCTGAGTTGGCGCATGGAGTTAGTAAAGTTTTCTGCTCTAGAAAGAAAAACACTATTAGTTCATTACGCGAGCAAATACCTTCAAGATGTTTCTGCCGCCAATTTTGCTGCTACTGCCCTTGACAGAGGCTCCGTTACACGCATACAAACTTTTCCTGACACTATGGTTACCATAAAATATTAATGTCTTCATTCGAACCTCCTTTCTGTGGATTGTATTCTACTGCGTTCCTTCAGGTTGTTCCCATGGCGAACACGGCTATGGACCTTCCGCTCAAGAAGAGCATTGCCACGAACGAGCTGGTGTTCCAGGTCGATATGCCGCCGCTGGGTGCAGTCGCCTACCACGTGTCCAAGACAGCAGGTGCGCTCCTCCACCCTTCCTTTAAACGGAGCATGTGGCCGACACTGTCGGGCCGAGGAAACGCCAAGACACGACGCAAAGTGGCTCGGCTTCCGCTTGGTTAACGCATCCATCCAGACATAGTTTTGGATCTTCTCCGTAACTTTGCGAGCCAACCAAAGCACACAAAGCTGACAGACCTGTGCAGGGAAGCTTAGGCTAATCGGCCAGGGGCTTCTGATTAAGCTAGGGGAGGAGTACGGTGGCGTTCAGCCGGGCTAGATCATACTGCGCTGTGTCTTGCCATATCATCACACATATTACCATTACTGACGACACGAAGAAGCCACTGTACGCTGCACCGTCCGAAGACAGCATGCCAGTACGGTAATGAGCGGCGCTCATGTATATGACAACAACCCGCGTCAATATGTAGTATTATGTAAGCCTGGATAACGACAATGTTACCTGCATAGATTCGACCAGTCTCGTGCCAGCTGCAGGATTCTTGTCTGCTCACCTAAGAACCTTCAAATTTGTTATTTTGGCCTGCATTAAGAAGGATGCATACCGAAAGCGCTAAAACAGGCGCGGCGACTACCACGACAGCTGCATGCCGTGAATAATTTGCGCGGGGCTTTAGCAGCTGATCTCTCGGACAGGAGGAGCGCTCATCAAGAGTTCGAAGAAACCAGAGCGAAAACATACAGCAGAGGAAGAAAGACGTAAAGATGACGCACCGTACTGCCACTTGAATATTTTTGAGACCAAAGCAAACAAATTCACCCCTCCCAGCCACCATTCACATCACGATACTTTACTCTGAAGGTCTAGGGACACAAAAAATAGAGTGCGAATTTCAGAGTCATCATGAGACCGTCACCCAAGCCTTAAATAAAGAAATCGGCGCACCTGAAAGCCTAGTTTGCATACGCGCAGTTATTTCTGTCAAAATTATTAGTTATTTCTTTTTGGAACCCGTGTTTGCTTCGGTTTTGTGTGGTGGTTACTTCGTGTGAGCGCACTGGGGTGCTCTTATACGGTTTGGTGATGCTGTCATAAATCTGATGGAGGTGAAATTATAGAGACCCGCGTACTGTGCGATTTCAGTGCATGTTAAATAACCCCAGGCGATGGAAATTATCCGGAGCTCTTAACTACGGCGTTCCTCATAGCCTGAGTCGCTTTGGGACGGTAAACCCCATAAACATAAGCGTAAATCTCACGTTCGTAGGTTATCTCTTCTGACCATGATATTTCAAAGGAAAATGTACCTTAGTGAAACTGCTGACTGAACGAAATAAAAGTTCTTTGCTTTGGCATCAATAAATTCAGTCTGTGTCCGGTGTAACCTGTGTGTGTGCTTCTCCGTAATTTCCTTGTGTGTTTTCTCACTGTTTTTGTAAATCCATCAAACCGTTCTTTGTAATGTTTTAGTGGAAATCAGATGTCATCAGAAACAAACCACAAATACCCGAACATTCTCAGGTGGCAGACTTACATTTACGAGAAAATGGCCGGCAACGAGGATGCTCGCATTTTTTATAGGCATCATCGAAAGACAGGCGTGGTTCTTGACACATGAGTGTGAATTGCCCAAGCTCATCCACGCATAAGTCCGTCTACATTACAAAGGTGCCACGAAAATTTTCATGGGGACTGTGAGAGAAATAGCTGAGAATGTTCTACGTTCTCGGTGAAAAGTAAGACTCTGGCGCCAATAAAAACCAGGAGAGCATTAGGAAGAAATTAGCTTACTGGAGCTGTACGATGAAGTCGAAACGACGTCATCGAATTGAGAAATATGGCATAGCTTTTCAGAATGCCAATAGCGACCGGCGCTGGCTGCGCACGGGAACTGCGCGCATGCGCAGAGATAGTCAAGTGGTTTAACTTACTTCGACCCCACTACCGCTGCTGAGCCGGCAAGGAACTGCGCATGCACGCGTTGCTTGTATGCAGCTAGCATCCCCTAGTAGCGGTAACTGTATGCGGTAACGCTATGCTAAGCCTCTGTAATGACTAGACCCAGTGTGCGTGAATCTCGTCCTGCGGTCCACAGTCTGAATGTTAATAAGACCAAGGCAGCAAAATAAAATTCAGGTCAGATCGGCTAGGATCAGAACAGGGTTGCCAAGAGGCCTTTAGAATATGCACCGAAACGCCGAGAGCTACACTGCCTCGGAAGGCTATGCAGCAGACATGTGGCGGGGGTGGTGATGGGCAAGAACTTTTATTTCATTAAAAGGAAGGGTGACTGTGGGACCGGTTCTCGTTGGTGGTGTCCTCAGTCCACGTCTCAGATGGCTTTTGCCATCCTGCGTGCTCGCGAGATCAGCCATTGCTTATCGCACAGGCTTGAGCTGGACGGAGCCGCTTCCCATGAGGAGGTAGTGAGGTGAAACACAGGTGATCGCTAAGATGTGGCACTCCCACGTGGAGGGGTATAGAATGTGTTGGGCGGTGTTGCATGACGAGCAGTGCGAGGGGGTGTACCGGCGTTCTTCCCCTTTCTCTTGCAGTCAGAAAAGCAGCAAGCGAGAACTACGACATTTTCAAGATTGACTTGGAGGAAGCATCCATCGAAAGCGAGGTACAGTATTGGTTGCGATTTAATTAGTCAGTTGTTCCGAAACCTCTAATCAGATCAAATTTATTATATCATGTTAGAGATGATTGTATAGATTACATACAGAAGGAGGTCCCTGAGTGACTATTGGAAAGCGGCACGTAATATCAATGCCGGCACCGACACTCCTTGCTAGCTCTCAGCAATGACATCACAGGCGGCAGCTACAAGTGATAAAGGGACAAAAGATTTTCTGTACTGGCTCCACTCCACAGCTTTCCCGTGGAGATAGTGAGGTTGTGTGGCTTCTGCTTGTGCTAGTAGAAGGACATTAGAAGGCCCCGCGCACGCAATGCGTATGCACACCAATGTTTTTTGGCCTGCAGCGGTACCGCCTCGTCGTGGACGTTACCACTGGCCTTCTGAAGGAGATCATAATCCTGGAGAGGGGAGAAACGCTGCAGCTGCGCCAGTCCTTCTACTGCTACGAGTCACAGCGCTCTGGAGGCAAAGCGGGTCTCGGTGGTCCTACTTCCGGCGCCTACATCTTCAGCCCAGCGGACGATGAGCCGTACGACCTTGGCATGCATGCGACGTACAGGATCATCAAGGTATACTGTAAGGCCGCCGCTACAATGAAGCGAACCATTAAAATGGCGGTACTTAACCGCAATAGAGTTGTTCGGGTTAGGGCTGCGGTTCTCTAACATGCGCAACAAAGCATTCTATGTTCGAGACTCGGACGGAGAGGATGCTAGCGGTATATTTACAACTCTAGATGACGTATCTATGCGACACCATAGCTGCCTAGAGCGAGCGGAAGAATCACTTCAGAATAAGGAAAGCATTGGTTTTGCAAAACCTGCTGTGTTTTCTTTTGCGTTCTTGTTTTCGTCAATAGGAGGAAAAGGGGAAGGAAAGTCGGGGAGATTAACCGGGACAAGAAACTGGTTTGCTACTCTGCACTGATGGAACAGATTGGGAGGGGGGGGGGGGGATGTTGAGAAATCGCAGCTTCGTCTGGACAGTGCAAGCTCTCTGTATCGTTGTCGCATTTGAACGAGAGCCAGCGCAGGAACTTAGTTTTTTTTTTATGCGAAGCATACCGGCGCAGTCTTACCGGCTCTTTTATCATTGATAGGCGGGGCTACTTTGTAACACTGCGGCGCGATCAAAAGCTTCCCGCGGTTTCCGATGGTGAAGGAACCTTCAACGCGCGCAACGAGCGCGCCCGACACAGCCGATTTTTTCCAACGCACGACATTTTTTTTTCCACTGCACCCAGCTTGCAAACAACACTCGAAGGAGTGATGTCTTAGAGGACAGGGTGACACATGTCCAAGGGTATTTAACCTCGTTTTCCCGGCCCTGAAGCCAATATGAGCCGCATGAGTGCCGCGGCGGCGATGCCGTCGCGAGTATCCGTTTTAGTTTGCTTCCCCGCGTGACGCATAAGCAGCCCGGCCGTAGCGCTTCTCCGAATGACAGTAGCGTCTAGCGAAGAACCAGTACGCCAGACCCCCAGAAGGCTACCGAAACACCACTCTATTATTTGAGAAGGGCTCACTCCACTGCCTCGAAGGAAAAACTGATCTCAGCTTCCATCTTGATCCTTTCGCGCTGCGGGAGTTAGGGATTGCTTCTCTGTTGCCGAAGATCGTAGACATCGTCCTCGAAGCTGCACCAAAAGCCATCGCTGCCTGACGCTTCTCTTCGCGCCCCAAGGAACCGAATTTGTTATGGCCGCTTTCGTTTTTGATCGCTGTCCCAATCTTGAGCTCGTCAAACCCACCGGCGCGCCGATACCGTTCGACACACCAAACACACTGC
Source organism: Amblyomma americanum (assembly GCF_052857255.1). Taxonomy (NCBI): domain Eukaryota; kingdom Metazoa; phylum Arthropoda; class Arachnida; order Ixodida; family Ixodidae; genus Amblyomma; species Amblyomma americanum. The sequence goes on along the minus strand of NC_135497.1, from coordinate 222,237,825 downwards.
TAAGCGGTCAGACCCACACCGTGAAAACCAAAAGCAAACTGCACACGGCGCCTGTGTAGCACAGCGGGCCCGCAGCGGGCAGCGAGGAGGTTGTATAACGGGGAAGCACAATCACTTCAACGCGGACCTATCCAAATCGATCTAGGCTCTGCAGGGCCGTGCGCACCGCGCTGCGAGACATCGTTCAGCGGGCCGCGCGCCTGAGCTTCGGCGAAGGTTAGCGTGCAGCGGCGTCAAAACTTCGTCGCGCCTAAGCCGACGAATCGCCCTGAGAAATGCACCGTGCGGGCCCCGCTTGAGGTGCGAAAAATTTTCGGCATGTCTCAAGCCCAGAAATTCTGGACTAGCGCATTTTTCAACGGGAAATAGTTTATGAATGCAATTTCGCTTCACACATAGTAATATTTCGCCCTAGCAATTCAATATATCCGCAGATCTGCCCTCGGCAGGCTTGCATTTTTTTGCTATTAAAGTTTTTGCTATCGTAAAAAGCGTTGCCTGTATGTGTTCTATGGCGGTCATAACTACTCGATGCGAGCGATGAACAAACTTTAATACAAAGATTTTGCTGCGTGTCGGAAGAATGGACCATTACCTTCAATATTTCCTTAACAGTGGCCAACATATTTCCCAGTTGCCTCACAATTAAAATTGATGTCTAAGAATCCTGCACATTGTGCGATTCTCGATAGTTCTAGAACGTTATGCGCACTAATTGCAGTTTACCGCGTCGAATGGATGCTCAAGTGTAGAGCACCGTTAAAATTGATATGCTCAACACGAAATGACCAACGGAGGTCATCTGGAGTTTGTTATATTCCTCTGCAGGTAAATTTTGTTTCCTAACATACGAGATACCAAATACATGGGATTCTATGAGAGCTGTCAAGGGTAACAGCTATTTCTTTATTTTATACTCCATTCCGTTACATACAGGTTTCACTGCGGTTCTTATTGGCCGAGTAGACGTAGCAAGCGACTTCGCCAAAGAACTTCGTACCACGCGTCCACTCATTTAACGTCAGTCCAGTTGGTAAGAAAACATGCTTCATCGATGCACCAGCGTAGCGAAACACCACAGGGACGGGAAGACTGCACACACGATGCGCTCTGTATGTGTTTAAAAACAAAAGAAAAATTGGAAAGCAAACGTTATGCGTTGCAGTTTCGCGCGTGCGCATTTACAACCCACGTTACAAGCGGCTCCACGACCAGCGTCTGTTCGGCCAGGCCTTTCTTAAACCGCCCTTCCTCTGCTCCCCATAGACTACTGCATCACTCAGGCAGATTAGCGCATATGGTTCTGTCAAGAAAAGTGCAGGCTTGTTCACTCTCAAATTCGCACAGATGTGGAATTTTGCGGTCGGTTTTGCTTAATACCACGTTTGATCGCAGGGTTTGCCACTACGCAGAGTTCAAGAAGTGATATTCTTTTGGGGGCAGGGAGACCGATAGCATATGCCTCTGCGCCTCTCTTTCAGTGCCTGTATAAACCCTCTGAATAAGTTATCCTTGTTTTCATCATGATTTTCGAACCCTTCGATTTTGTAGAGCAGCAGGAAATATCAGCTGTGAATACCCAGGTCTCTCGATATAACTGTTTCTAACCTGTATTCTCGCAAAGTCTCTAATTCATTCCTCCTGTCTTCCCAATCCAAGCCCGTTATACTTAGTGGCACGGGCAGGGACACTTTATTTTTCGTTCTGTTTTTGTGTCCCACAACAATTTTTGTCTTCCCAATCCGACTTCTTCACGCTCTTGTTCAGCACGGCCGCAATGTGCTGGGCGAAACCTGGTCGAAAACCAGAGCCCCGAGGGTCCTGAAGGTAAGATAAAGTTAACATTTTGCTTGTTTGCCTCTCACAGGGTCGAGTGGTGCAGGAGATCCAGCAAGTGTTCGACTCATGGCTCACCCAGGTCATCCGGCTCTACAGGGGCCTAGACATCATCGAATTCGAGTGGATGCTGGGACCCATCCCGATCGAGTGAGGCCCTTGAATTTGAAGCAATCGACTCCAAGGCTTAGCAAACGAACTCCGCAGTTAGCTTGCCTTTGGCTTATAGGGGAACCCCGTAGAAATCTCGGCTCGAGAGGCGTATTTATGCTTTCAAACGTGACGATATGCACCGAAATACAAGAATAGCTCTCACTAATTGCCCAGACCAGGAATCTCGCTCCTGAGCTATAGAAAATTATAAATATAATGCCGGTTAAGAACGGAGCGGCAACCACAGGTACCACCGTTTGCACGCTTAACACGAATGCTCGAGCGCGTGTCTTCTACTGACATTATTGCCACTGGGCGTCGGTCGCTGGGTCTGAGACAATATTTGGGTGGAAGCAGGGCGCGAGCTTGCTCCAACCGCCGCAGACACACCACACGGTGCGGCGTGGTTTTGGACTCAGCGCCCAGCGCTCAGGCCTTCCAATCCCTAAGAACATGCACCCCGAGCACGACGGAGAACGCAGGACAACCCGCGCCAAAGCCCTGCGCGGCGGATGCGTTTTTATGGAGGAAAAACGCTAAGGCGCCCGTGTGCTGTGCGATGTCAGTGCACGTTAAAGATCCCCAGGTGGTCGAAATTATTCCGGAGCCCTCCACTACGGCACCTATTTCTCTCTTTCTTCTTTCAATCCCTCCTTTATCCCTTCCCTTACGGCGCGGTTCAGGTGTCCAACGATATATGAGACAGATACTGCGCCATTTCCTTTCCCCCAAAAACCAATTATTATTATTATTATTATTATTATTATTATTATTATTATTATTATTATTATTATTATTATTATTATTATTATTATTATTATTATAGCTTACAAAATGGCAACTTGAAGAATTCTCAACCAAGCGCTGTGGGCCGACTAAAAAAAAAAAACATAGACCACTTGTCTACAGTCTTTGTCTATTCATAACGGTTATGCCAGCGTCGATTCTGGATACGAACCACTTAAAGCAATTCAACGGAGGCCAGGGCGAAAAAAATTGGCAAACTGACTTTCTTGAAACATAAATAAAAACAGGGCAAAAATGACAATCGTTGCAAAAAAAGTTGCCGCGGAATGTGAAGGCAGTTGCAAACATTGGGAGTTTTGTTCAAGTTTAACTCCGTACACGCCTCAACCAAAATTATGTGACGCCACATGTTCCTCGAACAGTCCCGTAATGCTGCAACGACCACTTAGAGGACTAAATTCAGCCCACAGAGTTTCGGAAACACCAGGCGCTGAGAAGTTTTACCATCAACATGGTACATGCCAGATTCCCCGAGGTTTTTGCTCGAAGCCAAACAGTTAACAACCGACGCCCCGCTCAGACAGCGCTGCCACAAACTAGATTAGGCCGCTCCTCTGGGAGAAATGAATTCGCTCGCACCTTTCCTTCACAAGTCTGCACCGGGATCCGTTACTTTAGCAATATGTTCTTTGAGAAACGTTGGGCTTACAGCGACTATTCCTTGGGAGCACATAACGGCCCGTAGTAATACATTCCCGCTATTAGAGCGAAAGCTTTACTTCGCGACAGAAGCAGCAACAGCCGGCCCATCGCTGAAGCCTTGACCTTGACCTTGAATAAATGAATAAAATAAATATTGCCGCGACTGGGATTCGAACCCGTGGCGGCGCGAACATATCCGCTTCGCTGGCCACTGCACGAGAGCACTATGCTATCGCCGCAGTATTTTTTTCTCGATTGCATATAAAAATTGCCTCAAAGGAAAATCTGAATGTGCTTGCGCCACAAAACACTAGGCTGCGTAATACGAGTCCACCATACCCCCGCAAGTCCCCACCTTCCCAAACATCAAAATTCTGGGAGGCACATGCATCCAGATAGGGGAGTCAGCTAGGCGGCTCTTCCTGGGCACCATATACTAACTGCACCAAAGTGCACTGCTCACGGTACAAGGATTTCGACGACCGTGGTGATTCGGCGTGGCGGTCCATAATGCTGCTCTTGCAGAGGCTCAGGCCTCGTGTTAAACTGCAACACGCTCTCGTGGTGTACATCGTCGCCTTCAACAACTACCATCTGCGGCGCGAAGACATCAAATAAGGTTAACCTCGTTCAGAGCTTGTAACCTGACTCTAATATCGTCGCCAGGCGTGCCGACGACCCAGAAAAGCAAAACCATGAGCCAATCAGGCTAAACGCATGTTTTCGCAAGTCTACTCGGTTTAATGCCCCTCCGCGGTGGCTCAGTGGTTAGGGCGCTCGACTACTGATCCGGAGTTCCCGGGTTCGAACCCAACCGGGGCGGCTGCGTTTTTATGGAGGAAAAACGCTGGTGCGCCCGTGTGCTGTGCGATCTCATATATACATAACGATATATGAGACAGATACTGCGCCATTTCCTTTCCCCCCAAAACCAATTATTATTATTATTATTGCTCGGTTTAACTGCGTAAAATCTTACCGTTTTTTTTAAATGCAAGGGCGATTTGTGCTACAAATCCTAGAAAGCCTTCCTTTTCCCTGGATTATTTTCTTTCAAGCTCTAACGGTTACGTACGTTTTCAATCTTAATTTTGCGCACAGTTATAGCTTATATGACATAGAGTACTTGTTTTCCTTCTTCCGACTTTGATATCCCTTTGACGCACTTCGCATGTGACCTTCGCTTGAGCTTCGATTTCCTAAAAACGCAAAGAAATAGCTGGTATTCCTACGAGTGAAATCCGCATCGTGCATTTAATAAAATGTTGCTTCTTTGAAACGTCACTTTCCTTGCAGGAGTCGACGAAGCAAGTTCGTGGGCCGCGAGATCGTTACGCGTTTCACGACGAACCTTCTCAACGATGGGATCTTCTACACGGACTCCAACGGTCGATCAACGATCGAGAGGAGGTACTCACGCGAACTGCGAGCGGCGGGGCCCTCGTGGAAGCGGTCAGACGACCGGCAAGGATTTGTAGACCGACTTGTGCTGACGGCATCCCTCACATGCTGATAGCGCTGAGCACGCGAGGCCTTGTGGATTATTATGCCTTCTATTTAACAGTTACGTACTTCGCATCTGTCTTTGTCGAAACCAACTCTCAGTCTTGCAATCGAGCTTCCAGAGCGCAGCACTTCGATCGGTGAGGAGGTCAAGAGGTTTTGGCAAATAGCGTAAACATTATGTGGTCGGATGGGTTGGTGGCACTCAAGCCATAATGCACAGTTTAGCGGGTTAGTACCAGTATGTTTTCCAAAATTTCTTTCCTTTGACGCGCTCTTTATTGAGTCTATTTCGCGACGCGCACCAAACCGTTTTCGCAACATAAGAGTTGAATTCTCGTTGTTGCCCGGATGAGGCTGAAGCCTGTATGCAGGGATTCGCGCGGAAGTTTTGCGCTTGCCTAATGAACTTTTAACCTGCATACCCTTCGAGTTTCCCCACCAAGTATTGGTCCGGGCCGTGACATTAGCCTGAAATAACCCGATATTCAGTGGCTTTTAATTAATTATCGAAGGATTACAACGAATGCGACATCCACCTTTTTCGACGCCGTGCGTGCATTTCCCAGGCGGGTATGTATGAACAGTGATCGCGGCATCAGCGTTGGTGTATGTGATTTGGCGGCGGCCTATAGAAAACGCCGATTGCCGCAAGAAAACAGCGAATGAATCTAAGCACTACTCAGCGCTTGTGGAAAGCAACTTGGCTGTATCCTTTAGTCTGTTTCAGGCTATCAATACCGCAGCGGTGGCCAAGTGGTTGAGCATCCGTCTCGCATGCGGGAGGTGCGGGGTTCGATCCCCAGTGCCGCCGGGTACCCACCGGTGATACAATGGGTACAAGCTTTCCCCTGGTCTGGTGCTCGGCTTATTTAGGGTGAAATGCTTGGGAAATGGGTCTTCAACCCCACCTTGAGAATTTGAAAAAATACCTTGTGCCATGGCGCTCTTTGGCCATAGATGCCTTTGCGCCATAAAAATCAATCATCATCATCATGTTTCAGGCTATCAGTGAAAGACGTTGAAAGTAAAGCTTGCTATTTTTTTTTGCCTACCGTGCTCAAGTAAGCTTTGGGTATTTGTCGGCTGCCGACAGTTTGGCCACTCGTGCCTACGCATACGCCGTGCTGAGCATAAGGAGCGAGCCCAACGACCGCACAGGCATGTAAATAAGTGGCCTTTCCAATGATGGCGACGCGACAGGCAGTAGTTTGACAGGTGCAAACGGACTGTGGCTGCATTGCACGATGCCGTGATTATCCGCCTGGTTATAAGGTGTATAAACTCAGGCGTGTCATTCTCTGTCAATTTGGCGCGTTTTTGCGCAATCCTAGCCATGCCAATTCAAGCCAATGTTTTTAGACATAAAACATGGTTGGCGGTTTATGGTGGTTTAACGTCCCAAAGCGACTCAGGCAATGAGGGAGGTCATAGTGGAGGGCTCCGAAAAATTTCGACCACCTGGGGTTCCTTAACTTTCACCCACATCGTACAGTACGCGGGCCTCTAGAATTTCGCCTCCATCGAAATGCGACCGCCGCGGCCGGGATCGTGACCGAGTCTTTCGGGTTGGCAGCCGAGCGCCGTAACCACTGAGCAACCGCGGCGGCCGTAAAACATAGTAGCCACTGCACGCATTTCAGCTGTGTATTATGTACCCGAACATTTGCGGTCTCTCTTGTTGCCGCGGAAGTCGGTATGCAATGCTTTGCCGGACTGGCGGGGAACATTTATGGGTCGAGTCACAGATGATTCAAGCGGCAGTCTTCAGTAGGACTCTGCCAGGTCATGTGTGTTTCTAGGGAAGCGTTCTCCCTGTTTTATTCGGCCTGTGCAAAGCTTTCCTCCGCCTTCGCGTGCGGCCGCATGCAGCAGCCGTAGCCGATCAGTCGAGCGCTTCCATGCTCCGGCGTCGAACCAGTCACTTAGGGAGACTACATACTACTAGCTCTGCCGGCCTGGCTTTTATATTTGGAGACATCCCCGCCCAACGCTGCCTTAAATGGCCCATAAAATTAACACGTCACCATACAGAACCACATCTTCCATTTGGAGGAGTAGGTTTTGAGGAAACGAAAGGTAACGATAAATGTATCACTCTCAGTGAACATTCGAACCGTTCCCACTTCATCCTTTCCCTCCCGCGGGAGGGAAAGGATGAAGTGGGGAAATAGGAAAAAAATTAGGGTGTGGCTTAGCTCTCGTTAAGCCTTGATATACAATCGAAAAGCTTCAGTTTTGGTTGGTTTGACGTCATGGTTATGCTCCGTAGCTTAGCAGGTATTGTATACATTGTTTATCTATAGGCGTAGACTTGGTTACTCGATGGCATATGTTTAAGAGTTAGATACAGAAGCGGCAGTATTAAACTTCTTTATTTATTACTGTTGGACACATTGTCTTGCAGTTCTTCTATTGCCATAAAGACAGCCCGTTGATCCGAGTAGTAGGAAGCGGCTGTCTCTATGGTTTCGCTGTTGTGCAGCCAACTCCCAAGCGAATACTTCTGGATCGGACGAATTTAGTTTCTCAGGTTTTCTGCGTAGTCTAGCAGCAGCCGCACTCTACTTCCCTGCCATGTCGAGTGCGCACGCATATTCCCTGGCAAGCGCATTATATAGCTTCCTTGCGCATGCACATGACGCACATGTGCAGTAGCGTGCGGCTGCGCCGAAGGTCAGGCGACGGAGTCGGCGGCGGTGGTGGAGAAAGCATTTATTTGAATATTGCAGAGAGGTTGCGTGGGGAGCAATACCTAGTGGGCCGCTCCCCTTACAGTACTAGGTGGAGTCCCTTATTCAGGGACCCCATTGGTCTGGGCCGCCACTCGGCAGCGGCGAGGAGCGACCACCTGCGCGGCGCGTGACGTCACTCGTTTTCGCGCATGCGCATGACTCACCATCCGCCGCCTGCGCCGTGCGTGACGTCACTCGTGCTCCGACATATGCCGGCTTGCGCGAAGCGCGTTGTTGACTAGCGTAGGGAAGCTTTTCGCTTCTAAAGTGAGAAAGGAGTGCCAGCAATCGTCATCAGACGAGCGCATATCGCAACATTCACCGCGCATTTTCTTTCGTCATAACCTCCTTTCCATCGCAACTCATAGCGCGCTGGGTGTCCGAGTGTGTCCGAGAGGGACCTGGGAACCAGAATGACCGATCAGTCTGGAAAAAATCGTATCATCACCATCCCCAGCTCAGCTGTGCTCACTGCAGGGCAAAAGACTCTTCCATACATTTAGAATTAACCCTGTTCTGTGCCAGCTGCGGCCACCCTATCCCCGCAAGCTTCCCCATTCCATCTGCTCCCCTGACACTGCATGCGATGCTCTGCTATATTTGCCTTCGCTACCCTAAGGGACCATCGGTAGTTTGGAACCCGCATTAATGCCCTGACCATGTCGTTTTCTTCTTCTTGATTTCGACTAACGTATTATTCACTGGCGTTTATTCCCTCATCATTCCTCTCTCTTTCTGACTCTTAATGTTACACCTTCCATTTTCGTTCCCATGACTCGCTGCGCTGCCCATATTTTCATTTGAATCATATTCGTTGGCCTCCACGTGTCTGTCCAACAGCGAGTACTGCTACTGGATACTGGTACGTTGCTAGTTGTGAAACGTGATTATGTGCCAAATTCTTTCAACCGTAATCATAGTCTCGCTCGTATACGGTCCGGATCTGCGGTCAAAATTTGAGTTAGATGTACTCCCTTACCACTTCCAACACCTCGGCGCCTATCGTGAATCGTGAACTGCTGGCCCTCTCCCAGATTGTTGAACATTACTTTAGTCTTCTTCATGCTAATTATTTGTCCCCCCGTCCCACTTTGAGTGTTCAAGCCGTGAATTATGTGCTGCAATTTCTCCCTTGAGTTACTTAGCAGGACAATGCCATCCGCAAATCGGATATTAATGAGGTTCACGAGGGAGTTGTTGCGGGCTAGTCGGTTTAACATTGCTTAAGAGGGAACTGCGCAAACACAGGACGAAGAGAGCGCACCTGTGTTGTGCGTCCCTTTCATCGTCCTGTGTTTGCGCTGTACCCTTCTAATCAATTACTGAGGTGTTCTCATAAAAGTTTATTTCCGGCTCTTCCCAATCCAGCCCTCTGAATACCTCTTGCAAACACGCCGTGAACAGCCGCGTGCATAGATAGTGTCTCCATGCCTGACACTGCGCATAGCCGAGAAATAACTCCTTTTCGAACCCGACCGCGGCGTCCGCGTTTCGATGGAGGCGAAACGCAAAAGGCGCCTATGTGCTGTGCGATGTCAAACCACGTTAATGATCCCCAGGAGGTCGAAATTATTCCGGAGCCCTCCTCTACGGCACCTCTCTCTTCCTTTCTTCTTTCACTGCCTCCTTTATTCCTTCCTTACGGCGCGGTTCGGGTGTCCGCCGAGATGTGTGAGACAGTTACTGCGCCATTTCCTTTCCTCAAAACCAATTTTCTCCCAGCGCGCCTCTCTCTCTTCCTTTCTCTTCCTTCTCGCTCTTCATTCTCTTCATATCCCTTCTCATTGCCGGCCGATATTAAGGTGACAGCCCTTGGCTCGGCAGTTACAGTGCCCCAGCCAGCTCCTTTCTTTTGATTTTTACAATAACAAATATTACCACCACCAACACCATGGCATGCTTCCCATGGCAATTATGCGCTGGAAATTTACATTTTAAGAAGCCAGTGGCAAGTGGTGCTTCAAAGGCTGCAGGGTGCTTCGATACCTGCATCGCCGCGGTGACACCCATTGTTCGATCCGGATACACAATTCTGAGTCACAAAGGTTGCACACATCCCTGTTATGAACACTCGAAGGTTCTAACTTTCTGCCTGAAATAGATTTTATGCTTGGAAGCAGTGTCGAACGGGCTTGCGGCCCGGAAAGCCGAAAATGCTGTCTTCTGGAATGATACTGTGGCGTCGCAACATTGAGTTTCTGCCGCAGAATAGCGTAAAATTCTACACTTTGAACGCCGGCGCTGAACACCGGGTATTTAAGGCAACCTAAGGACGGCGCCTGCGCAACGCCATTCGTTATCCGTGCGCTAATCTACTCTAGCGAGCCGCGCGAACAGCTACAAAGTACGTGCCACAATCAAGTGCGCGTGCTGTTGCTGCGATGGCTAGGCGGTTGTTTAGTGCGCCAGGCGAAATCGGCTGTTCGCTGCTGACTTTGCGGTGGCGTGGCTTCAAATTCAGCTGAAAAAATTTTCCCTTTACATCAACACAGTTCTGACGAAAATTTCTGCATCAGGTTTTGCATTTCTTTCGGTGACAGTTTCACTGAGATTTCGGGATGGTGTTCGAAAAAAGATTTGGTACTTATTACCCTAGATAGGTAGTTGGCGTCTTCCACTGACGCAGAAAACAGTGTTGAACGGTCAGGCATAGTATAGTTTACAAAATTTACCAGATGAAAGGTCACTTCAGGACCCATGGGTATTTTTATTTTCTACCATTCTTTCTCATTAATATTGCTCAAGCGTGTTAGAAGAGTATTGTTTTTGTCCTGAATAAACGAACAAACTCAGTTCCCAGAGCACAGCACAAAGGAGTGTGGCATAGAATGGAAAAGAGGCAGCATCTATCTCCTCGACGTCACCACGAGTGTACCATGAGAGAGATATGATATTTCTGAGGAGACACCCGTACAGCGTCTACATGTACTACTGAGAACAAAAGTTTCCGGGATGCGAGTTCTAGGAAAAACGTTTATTGTAGCTCCACATCGCTACCCAGTCACCTGATATTGTATGTAGGCATTAAAGGCCTAAATGCTCCTTCCTCTCTTCACAATATCAGTCGGCTGGGTAGCGAGGTAGAGCTGCAATAAACGTTTTTCCCAGAACTCGAGTCCCGGAAACTTTTGTCCCCAGTAGTACATGGCCCTGCGTGCGCTCACCAGATAGATAATTATTAACCTCCCTTTTGAATCGGGGTGGGGACAAGTGTCACCTAGCCATTAATTCCTAGCGTGCTCATTATCTTCTGATTAACTGCCAATTTTCTTCCCGTTGCTAAACTACTCTCTAAACTTTCTCCACCAATCCTCTAGTCGTCTCTTACTTGCCTCTGCACCGTGACAGCGCCACCTTCAGGAACATATAGACAGAGGCAAAAAGTGTTCAGCTAATTCAGTGCCTCATATTTGTTTGTTACGACTAAGTGCCAGTCAGCGCAACTCACTCTGATTAAATGTGAAGCTCTTGGACAATAAGATATCTCCTTCACGCACAAATTTTCTTGCGTCCCTCTCTGCATAGCCAGTGTCGTATTGCGGAGTCAGTTTTGTCTTTTTCATGACGCGCTCTTTTCGCAGGCGTGGACCCACGGCAAGGAAAGGAAACGATAACTGGAGCACCACGGCTTCGCAGTACTATCCTGTTGTGTCTTGGGTATACATCAAGGTAAGCTGCTGTTGACAGCTCTCATTCAGAGTACAACGCACTCGCACTAGATCAGGCACGCCTTGTTGCCTTCACGTTAGCGTACACACTGCGCGAGCTCTCGAGGCTAACGACGCAACTTACTCGGTTCTTCCTCCCTTGCCACTCCTGACAGGACGTGATTCGAAACATCCAAATGACCATCCTACCAGACTCGGCGCAAGGGACAGCCAGTCTCCACGACGGGGAGGTCGAACTCATGGTAATGTGATCAGTCGTTGTTAAGTTCTGAAAAACACCGCAATATTTCAACGCGTGCTGAAGTGTCTGCGGTTGGTCTGCCCGCTCCTGGCTCGATACGGACCTGTGCCGCCTTGATCACTGATCAGGCTCACTGTGTTTAGCGCCATGATGTCAGCAGTTATCATTGCTCTGCTCAGGTGTGCGGACACTAATTGTTTAATCACTACGGCTATTTACAGAATGTACTTGCATGGCGGTACTACAAGTAACGGATTAGTAAGCTGCTCACTATACACTCAGTCAACCAGCAATGGGGTCCTGCCTTGGGAGGGGGGCACGTTTTGTCGCTATGTGCGTGCTTTTCAAGCGTCCATGAGCGAGTCGTACGGTTATGTAGAGAAGCGGCCAATCAGTCCATTGATCTGAAAAGTGAGCGCCCTTGTGTACATTCTCGTCCATCTCTACGCGTGACTGCAAAGTCCCGGTAGAGGTCGCCACGGGTGTAGGCCACCCCTTCCTCTTGTATGCAAGGGACACTGTTGGTGGCCGTTTTCCTGAGCGACGCCGAGTGAGCGGGGCTTAAAGGTTATCACAGCGGCACTCGAACCTGCCTACAGACTCCACGCCATGTGTCGTGTTATAAGCAAGAATGCATGCGACAAGCACAGAGCGCATTTTTGGCAATGGAAAGTAGCTCCCTTACCACGACAACTTCCTGTCGCAATCCAATATCTTAACTCAAAAAGGGCATTCTACTGCCTGCGGTAGCACGATGACGATCCACGTTTCGATCCCTCGTTTGCGCCTATATTCGAGCGCAGCGGGGCAATGGCGAACCGGTAAGATGACCGTTTGACGTAGACATAGAGCATTCTATTGTGCAACACGTACGAACCGCACATTATGGCTACCCGGCACTACGAAGTTGAAGTCCAAAGAGTTGTGCTCCGCGCGCGAGCGTACAGAAACCGCATAGTATCAAGCATCGATCTCGAGCCCCGAAAAGTGCAGTTGTTTCTCAAGATGACACTGACCCAATCGCATATCACCTATGTGCCATTGTGCACATCAGAAAGTGGGTGCCGCCATAGCTATCATCTAGATGCTGGCTCTGCCATAGGACACCCCGCCCGAGCGCAGTATACAAGGTGCTTCGGCTTCACTAGGCATGGCACTCCGGCGATAACCGAAGCCGACCAGGAGCTGCAGCTGCGCCTGGCATGTCGCGCGCATCCAGGCTGCCTTTGATGCCCTGTAATCGAAAAAGATAAGCGCTACCGTTTCAAACGCTACATTCGCGGGAAGGGAGGAGACCTGAGACCTGGAGTTGCAACTGCAGCTTGCTCCTCGCCCGTATTCCCCCGAAATTAATATAGCTCTCAATGCATATCCACAACTGCCATCGGCTCCGTGATGGAGAAGAGGCTATCGCGCATAAATCTGCTCTAGGGCCGAATCCAGCCCAAGAAGACCTTGAAGCTACGCCGCCAAGGCAGCCATTAACTTTGAACTCTAGTAACGTCCTTCACCAGTATTCAACCAAACACTATTCGTCTTCGCAAGAGCGACGTGGCACTCTCGCCAGCGCTCAGAGACAAAACCTTCTGAGAAAAAAGAGGAGTTGCACTGCTCTGCCGGACGTGCGAGGTACCTTACTCTACCGTTCACGTCCCATCGGCTTGTACTGAAAATAACAACATCAGGAAGCGGACCATGGTGGCTGCATCAGAGGGAGTCAGTGCCAATTCGTATTGGGAATGAGCCCGTGACCCCCGTGGCATCATCCCTTGCATTTGATATTATAGCCGGAATCCTTTATTCTGATTCTATTGAAGATCAGAACACAGGACGCTGCACACCACGCCAGTCAGACCCTTCACCTCCTGGCAACGCCTCTGTACCCTCCCAACGAACCTTCATCAATGACCGCAGGCCTCCTCTCTTGAGCGTTAAAACACAAAGCGTATATAATCCAATACGTTCATGCAATAAGAAATTTTCAATCACTTAGTCCTCGCGGCGTTAACGTGGGCACGTTAGCGTCGCGAGGACTAAGTGATTGAAAATGTCTTGTTGCATGAAAGCGAGAGCACCGCTTTAAAGGGACGCTGAAGACAACTCCATCCAGGTATTGTTTTAAGCAAAAATTTATTATCTGCGTTTTTCTCGCTATGTTGACATTTGTAGGGCAGAAAAAGATGCATTTATCGATGAGAAAATTGTATTTAAACATTTTCCCGCCATTCGATCCAAACACGTGACGTCCTTATCGAAAAGCACGCGTGGACACTATTTTTGAAGCGAATGGCGGTGTAGCGCTCTCTGGGATCAACACTTCGAAAAACGGTGTCGACGCACTCATTTTACTTGGGAAATCGGCCACTGATGGCGGCACCTGTATTTTGTGTTCAGTTGAACGAGGTACCTCATCGATACAGGCCAGCTTCTTTTGACCTCAGTGTCCCTGAATAAATGCGCAGCCTCGCTCGCTTGACAGAGAATGTGGCTTGGTAAGGACAAAGAAAATCGACTGGCGCACGTAACTGTTCACCGAGCTAAGTGGTATCACCTGGAAATAGGCCTCCAAGCGGAGAAGGCGCTTACATGGAGGAGAGCAGGGGCATCCTTGAGGTAGCAGAAGTCAGCTTACCAGCGTATCTCGAATGACAGTAAAGATGGGCATCTGCACATCTGTTGGCGGGAAGAAACAGTAGCTTTTATTTTCGCACGCTGTCTTTCCAAACGGCCGTTTATGACGCAATTTAGCGTGCAAAACGTCTAGATAAGGCAATATGCGCACTACTCATCTATTTTCAGTGTCATAGACAGAGAAAACGTGCAGCAAAGGATTTCAAAGTATTGCGTCCGCAAATTTGGACATCGCGCCTATATTCCGAAATTCTCCAAGGGTCGTTTCCTTGTCCAGATGCGTCGTTGTTTTTGTGAGCAAGTGCAGTACTAAATACCCTCAATTATTAACTGTAGATGCTCGAGAACTTGCGTCTGGAAGAATAAACTTGTTTCCTTTTTGCTCGCGTCTGCGCACGTCTATGCCTTTCTCGATTTCTCGCTGTGCACGCGCATGAAAATTGCACGTGCGGTTGGCTATGCCGGGTCGCAGGTGCACCGACGGCTGGTGGAGGACGACGGCTGCGGCCTGGGCGAAGCGCTGAACGACACGTCCGTGGTGCGCGGTCGCCACTGGGTGCACTTCGGCAACTCCGAGTGGCCCAGCATGCGCCAGCGGGCGCTGCAGCTCGTCTACGCCCCCGTGCTCGCATACGCCAAGATGAGCAGTGAATCCGTCGACGGCGCACTCGCCAAAGGAAACGTGAGCACGCTGCAGACTGGGGACCCGACATTACGGGAAGTTCTCGCATAAATCGAGAACCGTGCGCACGGCTCCTTTGGTTAATGGTAACGGCGGAAGATTAGAAGGTGACATAGCCACTTGCGGCAGCTGCATATAGTCAGTGCTGTGATTTCGCATGGGCGCCGAATAAGTATGTTCGATTACGCTGTGAAACGACAAAAATGCGGTGTTATCCCTCGCTCCAACCAAAATAATGAAAGACTTTAGTGGAAGATAAAACCAAGGCGTCATGGCCGCACGTTTGCAGAACACGGTTTGCGGAATAAAAGAAATAAAGTTATGCACGCGCAGAAAAGCCCTTCGCATGCAACGCCTCGAAGCACGAAGGTACTTAAATGCATACTCCATCAGCTGCAACGAATATCAGCTGACTGGGCATTGAGAAAACGCGGACACACGTCTTCCACGCGAGCCCGCATTAAGCACTCTTTCGGGATTTCAGAGCGCATTGAATGAGCAGCGAACGCGCGATGGGAAAAACAAAATGGCTGAGGGTCGACCTGGTTGAACCAATAGTTGACGAGCGAAAGCAAAGCCGGCGCTATTTATAGCGAAGAATGATGTGACATCATTTCTACGTCATCGCATAACGTCACACCAGGCGCTGCGAATCTCAACTCTAAAGGTCAAAGTGAAAGATAAGTAAAAGTTAAAGGCCACATAACCGCTGGTCAGCGGTTATGCTAGTTGATCATTAGATATACCCCATGCCATACTTTGTATATCATGGCTATGGCAGAATGACTAAGTCATAGTTCGACCTTGCTAGGCAATCAGAAGTTGTAACTCGGGTAGTAGAGCTCTCGCTCTAAAAACTGCAGTCACGAGATCTCTTATATCTACCGAAACGTCCTTTTACGCCGACGATGCGGGATGCATTAAAGCTACGACAGGAAGCAGATAGTGTAAATGTTTAGTGTAAGTAAAAAAGAACACGTATAAGACAGCACAACCAGAGACTGGATGGTCATGATTCAAGCGCCTGAGTCAGAAAGCGTAAGGTGCTATGCAAGGGCACCTGAAAAATCGAATCTTGTGGCGTTCGCCTGCGCAGCACAGCTTTGTGGGTTCGGTCGCCGGCAGTGGCGACCGCGTCAAAATCGAGGAGAAACATAAAAGCGCCCTGGTACTGAGGTTTTAGCATACGCTAGGTAGTGCACGTGGCTTATTAACGGCAACAATGACCTTCCAAATCCGTTATGACATACGAAAGGTTTTCGTGCGATTCCTTACTCGCGCCTGTGGTCACGATCCGACTGACTGACCCGTGTCCGACTATAAGCATATTTTCCCATACGCTTTTTCTCCAAGGCTGCGCCGCTACTCAATTCAGGAAGCGGTGTTATGCCTAGCGTAAGTCTCTTAGTACTGGTTCTACAGGCTCAGGTGCATGTGAAATCAGGGTGCAGATCAGAAATGGGGCCGCGGCTGCATGTCATTGCAGAGCACGTCTGACAGCTCGCCGTTTGCAGCTGAGGCGTGATAAATATAAAATAGAAAACTCCAGAATAACTACCGCCCCTTCTAGTAATGTCAGGAGCTGCGCCACTATCAGTGGATGACGTTTTGCCAGACGCGGCATTGCTGTAAAGGCAACCAGAATACCGAAGAGTGTTGATTACGTGGCCATCCCTAAAATCAGTCATCGTGCCGTTTCTCAGCCTCAAAGCTCCTTCGAATGCAGAGACAAGCGTGTTGCCAGCTTTCAGTAGCCGTTGTCTGTCACCTTTTTGGAGATGGGCATGGAAGCAGTAATGCGACGCTCGCAAAACCAGCACCGATGACACGCAGTAGACTTTCTCGTCGTATTCCCAACCGCGCTACTATGCACGCGAGTCTTCATCGCACCGGCGTGGCCTCTGTTGGCGCAGTTCTCGGGCTTGCGCGAGGAGCTGCCGGAGAGCGTGCACATTCTGACGCTGGAGGCGCTTTCGTCCTCCCGGTTGCTGCTGCGACTCGAGCACCTGCTCCTCGAGAAAGAAGACAAGGAGGCCAATGACAAGCCCATACCAATAACGGTAAACGTGCTCTTTCGCTACTCCTTTCACACCACTCCGCCGTCGTACGGTCTGGATAAATTACGCGGTCACATGCGCGAGGGCGAACTCACATCGAGACTGCCTGAAAGTTTAGCGGGATGGAGATCAGTAAAGCTCTTTCTGTTCCCGTTTAGCAAACTGTGAGGCATGCTCTGATGAAGAACTGCATAGCAAAGACCACGTGATGAGAAACAAACAAGAGGGCCATTTATGCAGTGTATTGCACATTGTAGCAAGAAATATGCAAAATACTCAGCTTAATTCGACGTAAATGAAAACAAAAATTATGTTTCAACATAAAAGCAACCCCACCAGAAGCCTGCTGTGATCATTTTCACTTTAGTTGGTACGAACTGATTACCTTCGTAACCATGCTATATGGACAAAAAATTGTCTTCTTGGGCTAGAACTTATAAGCAGCAATTCTAGACAATAGCATTTTTCAACGAGAAATAGTTCATCAGCGCAATTATTGCATATATTGTAAGATGTCACTATAACAATCTTTATATCCGCAGATCTCCCCTCGGCAGGTTTGCATTCTTTTGCTATTAACGTTTTGCTATTAACGTTCCCAGCTGGTTTCCATCGCTGCCGAGCGATGGAAAAGCATTGGAAGAAACATTTTTTTACGCACCGAAAGAATGGACCATTACCTTCAATATTTCCATAACAGTAGCTTCAAATATTTCAATATTCAAAATTATTGTCCAAGAATCCTGTACTTGAGTGGTCTGGAAACACACACAACTGTACTCATGTATTTTTTTTATTTTTTTTTGTTATTCGGTAGCAGTGCGCGTGCGATTTTTTTTCATTACTCCTTGCGATGAAAAATATTGAGATTCAAGCAACTCAATCCGCACTTTTATTTCTTCATCTTCAGATTGCCGTGCAATTTTTTCTATTCTTGCCTTTAATGAAAGAGTTCGAGATTCAAGCAGTCCGAGGCTAGCATCGAGTTCGAACATCACGCAGGAAGGGCTTGGTGGAGAGGCTCGGTGTTCTCAGACTGTGGAACTCGCGCCACCTGTTTGGCGGGCACAAGCGGTCAAAATTTAGCCTTTGCAAAGTAATATAGTCTTGCATCAGGAAATGGTGCTGTCGAAGATGAGATTCTGATTTACAGAACTATCCTCTCGGGGTTTCATGGTACTTGACAGTGGCTGAATATTTTTATAACATTTGGTCCGTAAACTGACATGACAGTTGCATCTAGTTCTTTCAACGTGCCGAAAAGCAAGGAATGCTGCTTGGAGTTACAGTGAAACGATTTGCAGTACTGGACTTTCGTTATCGGTTCGTGTACAAGGCTGCCGTACAGGAGCCGAAGTGTCCAGCTTTCATTTATACCGGTACGTGCTCTGCCCTAAATTTTGTCCTTCAACGTAAGTGGGACTGGAATACCACATGGTACGCAACAGCTATGTGGGCGGCGACGTGACTGGTTCCATGCCGCCCACGGTGCTTGACCGCTGCAGCGCCTGCTCAAGGGCAACCATTTGGAGGACGTGCGAGAGGCGACCCTGACTGGCCACATGCTGCTGGACGAGATGCGCCGCTTGCGGTGGCGCCAGACGCAGACCTCAGCCGCGAACACGGTGCTCGGCGGCTCGGGCTTAGTACGCGACCAGGAGGGCTACAAGGTGCGCCTGGCGGACGGGCGCATCAGGACCTACTACGCAACGCTCGTGCCAAAGGCGCGTTAAGGGCCGCAGCACTTCCCCTCTCCAGTCTTCCATCTTCAAATGCGTATACATGACTCACATGGCATCTGAAGGAATAAAACCTACCCGAGGAAGGCTTAAGTGCGGTTTTTGTTGCTGTCGCTCGCTTGAAAGAAAGAAAAAAAACCTTGTTCTTGCGTGCGAGTACAGTCGCAAGAACCTGATCTTGTTGAACTATACTAAATCTAAAAACTAACAAGGCTAGTACTAATGGCTAGCCACAAATCTCTGATTGGAACCAGGGGTCTGTCTGTAACAGTTGAAAAGATGACAATTAGGATTTAGCTAATCGCTTCTCTAGTTACCATGATTAGTATGGTTCCTAGTGTGCTTAAACACTGGCATTAGAACGCCGCAAAAAGCGTCTGTTTGCCAAAAAAACTTTTTAAATGATTAGCGGCGGGCTTCCGTGAAACCATTGGTAGAGTTCAGCGAGCGCAGACACTTGGAACTATGCTGGCACACAGGGACAAAGCTTATTCTTTTTGAGCCAAAAATAAAGATTCTGAACACGAGTTAATCTATAAGGGAGTCAAAAGGAGTTATAGGTCCCCTAGCACGCTCCCTAATAGGAGCAGGGTATGCTGTTCATGCCATGGGGCAGATTTCCATAACTAAAATATGAAATACTTACGGTTGGCAACAGAAGCAGATCCCCACTTCAAAACATGCGAAGTTCTTGCAGTTGCCATGGTTTTAACCCATGGAGTCTTCAATATCCTCTGATCCTAAGCTGAATACCTCTGCTGCCATGGTTAAAAGTTCCCTTCCAATGTTAACTGCAACAAGTTACTGTGGCTTCAGGTGGGAACATGCCTCCGTTGCCAACAGCGTAGCATTCCGTACCCCGAAATCTGCACTTATAGGATAGGGCAGCATACTCTGCTGTAATAGGGAGTTATACAGAACCCCATTCACTCCTTTCTTACTCCCTTACAGGGCGATTCATGCTAGTGGTATACGTTTAAATGACGTTTCCGGAACTCGGTTCGTGCCGCTCAAAATGGAACAAGTTCACATTGTGGGGCAGCCGGGGATGATTGAAGCGCGATAGTGCACGGAAATTTTGCAACCTCTTGACCAACCCTTAGGAAGCCTAACGCGATAGCGTTTGATGTCACTTAAGAAGGAAGCGTTTGCTCAGCTTCGCGTCAGCGTCTCGTCTACCGGCGTTGTCGCGCGGCGTCCACAGGAGCGGGCGACCAAACACACGAGGGCGTACGAACTGGTGTCTCCAGACGGAGGTGTGGAGAGATCGTGCTTAAAGCCTTTCAGTTGTCCCCTGTCCTTGCTAATCGTCCTATTCAGCGGCGACGGGAACTTACTGCGGGGGCAATGTAGGAACAATAGCGCGTGGACAGAAGTGGCGCTGCAGCCTTCGCAGAAAGGAGCCCCGCCGCCAATGGCGGGTACAGCCGCGGCGTAGATTAATCCGCAAGTCGCTCCAGTGCGCAGTTAGTCATTGGCCCCCACCAATCCCCACCTAGGAGGTATTTCCTGCGCCGACGCTGAACAAGGAATCACGGGATCGATTCACGTCGCATGTTGCTGCATTTCAATGGAAGGAAAATGCGAAAAAAATCCCGCGCACTGTGATTTCAGTGCACATAAAGTAGTCCCAGGAAGTCGAAATCCATCCATAGCCTCAAACCACAGCGGTGCTTTGCCGCGTCAATAAAAAATGGTAAATAAGAAAAAATATATATATAGTCGCATCCGCCTTGCAGTAAGACGCTGGCGCGGATGTTTGCTGAGGCATGAGCACCGGCTCGCCGATACCACTGTGCAGTGAGGCCCCTACAGTTTACCACAGCGTGCAGCAGGGATCCTGCTGTGCGCAGGATTGTATAACCGATTGGCGTAGTTTGTCGGCGTCAGGAGCGCGCTTTTACTAAAACAAGAAGCCGTAGACACTTTGGCGCACATTTTGGCGCCAGAGTAAGAGCTCTAACATTGGGCAGCTAAACCTCACATACCTATTTCTAATGCCCTTAATTTCGGGTAAACTAAGTTTCACCAGGTTCTAGCACCTCGAGGAGATTTCCGAGAAATCAGGTTCAAGAACATATATTTATCCAGAGCACGAAGCAGAAGGCACCGCACGGGAACTGCCGGATGTGTTGTACTTAATTTAGCGTAGAGTTCTCAGTTCAATATTATTTTAAACTTCTTTTAACGTTTGCACATTGTTATCAATAATTCCGAAAAATAGGTTCTAGAAGCGATAGGCCAAAACACAGGTATATTATACTGCCCGCGCGTCTTGCAAGCACCACTGCATTGGCACTACCTGTTCTAATGACGTCGTTTTCCAAGGGTGTGAGAGAGTTCAACGCTGGAAGAGGAAAGGTAGAGAGATTCTCATATGCTGCGTGCGCTTAAAATAGCCAACCTTAATGTTGAATGAATATTTTTGCTCTTAGTGAACAATGGTATAGGCAGGTCTAGCACAGACATTGGAGTTTTGCACATGAATGTGGTAATGAGTGTAGTAAGAGAAGAAAGGAAAGAGAGTTAACTGATTAGGTACAGAGTTTCCGCAGTGCCACCGAATCTTGTTTACGTCAGAGGTCGGTGTTCGTCTATAAGCGTATCGCGTCTGCAAGCGCCGGCGCGTGCGAATAGCCCGAACTGCAGGCTATATGGGCGCGAGGTATACTGACAAAAAAACCAGCCGCCGTATGCTAGCACAGAGCATGCACAATTTGCGCCCCGAGATCGACAACTTAGGCTTGGCCTTCAAGGCTAATGCTAGTCGTCCGCGTCATTCCATACGTAGATCGTCCTTTAGCGACGAGGAAGAAAAAGGTGAAAAATCCCAGCTTCCAATGGTTGGCCGAAAGGAGAATGAAGACAAGAAGTCCCCGCGGTTAACAAACAATATTTTATTTCACAATCGTTTCTGTTTTTTTCTCCTTTTCTTTTTGAAACCACACACGATTCACGGTTCCGTGCTAACAGGATTAGGACGCGGAACACACACAATGCTCCCTCTCTTCGCCGCGAACAATGGGCAACATCTGTTAGATAAGCAGAGAACCAGTCGGTGCTACATGCCACTCGCACACTGCGCGCGGTGTTATGGAACAAGGTCCCCAGTCTTGGCCCTCGGAGCGCTCTCACCAACAGCGTGCACTGACTCAACTGCACCAGGGCCTGCAAACAAGCGCAATCCGCACAGTGCCTGCGTGAAGAAAGCAGGCGCACTCAAAGGTGCTGTCGGGACTTTTTTGCCCACTTGTACTGCGGAAAACTTGGGAAAATGAAGTCATGGCTTGCGCGTACACTGCCGTTTACAAATGGCGTTCGCCTTCACGGACACTCCTCAACGGCGCTTACATTCATCGCACACACTCTTAGGTATTGCGCTGGTTTACAGAAAATATACAGAGCTACTCGATACAAAAGCCCAGTCATATAGTACCAGGCTTGACCTGATATCAACACTTGTCTCACGACTTTTCGATTGTTTCTGTGTGCCATGAAAACTGAGTACGTTACGTGCGACAGATTCGATACTTCGCTACCACGATGCGGGGTTGCGTTAAAAATCAGATCGGTATGTTTACAGTTATGACCATTTAGCAATTAAAAGTGCCAAATAACTCGTCAGAAAACAGCTGCAGGGAACTGCTGATTTCGTTATGACCAATATATGGCACGTCGTTGTTTTTATAACAGTAGCACAAGCTTCACGGGATTCAAGTCCAAGATACGCTCGCAAGGCTTCTACAGGGCCACTTACGCCTTTGTCGAAAGTGTAGGGCTTGCTGCATGCGTGGTCAAGGCCGCAGCAGGGAAGCGCGGTGGAGAAAAGAGAGTTGTCCCCATCCCTGAGGTCTCTTTGAAGCCCAGTACTAGCCCAACTAGAAGTTCTTCTAAACTACCTGAGGTCTCCTTACGCGATGAGTGCCGTACGAGAGCGGCAGCAAAGTCGTATACGTGAGCTTCGGTCACGTGCGCTGGGCTGTATACGTTCGATAAGGACTCGGCGTTCGGGTGGCTTTCCGCCGAAATGCAGACGAGAACAGGCACGAAACGCACGCATGTAGCCCCGATAGAGTGGTCATCAAAAGCGTTCTGTGCAAGAAAAACAGAAAACAGCACTGCAGAAGCCAAGGGAGTCATCTGGTTTTCACCAGTGCCGCCATGTTACTCGTCACATGGCGTTAGCCTGTACAGGATACAACTTCTCGTGCACACTTTGACGGTCAACGAAAGGAGGAGCAAATATTGAAAGTGCTTAAAGGAAGCAGTGCTTACAAAGCTGTATATTTCTTTTATACCATTCTTTTGTCACCCTTTTGCCTGAAGACAAATAAAACAGGCTTTGAAAGCAGTCGCAAAAGGCGGCCAATCGAATTTCACCCTGCATTGCGCAAATGTCCAGAGGTATAAGGCGCACAGCGAAAACCTGCAACACGATCGCAAGCTTGCTTGAGCAAGGCATCCTGAATACAGAATGACTCAGTTGTCCCCGAGTCACTGCTTTCAACTCAGAGACCAACACATGCACTTTCCTCAACTCCGGCCTTGTTGGCGGATATTTATGGAAAGTCTTGCCTAATATCTTTCGTTTTTCAATGCTGGGTCTGCCTCTGAATACAATAAGCCTCGTTCATTGACATGGCCATGGCATCATTCGGATGCCTGTCAGAACGGACTTCTCTTAGTGCTGGCAGCTGAAAATAAAAGAGCAACATCTTGATTCTTTTTTCACTGCTTGATTTTTTTCCCTTTGATTCAGAAGTAGTCAGTTCAAGAGAAGACCGAGTTTAAGCAGTTAGCAATGTCGGCTGTCTTCTGCATCAATGCCGGTGACTATACTTCTGTGGAATTACTAACGGCTAAGTTGAAAAACCCTGCCCATATTCGGAGAATTGTTGCAAGTATACGCCGCTGTTTGCGCCACAGTTGTATGTAGAATTTCAAATTTCAAGAATTTCAAATGTCCCAACCGGCGACTGTCGAGAAGAAACGACAACGCACGGCAGCCTTTCTGCCATCTGTTTACAGCTTACTTTTTGCCTGTCCAGAATGTCGTACTTCGGCAAAAACTACGAGTTGTTAAATTAGAAATTTAAAAACAACTTCCATCTTCCGGCTGTTTCCCCCGGTACCTTCTCGATTTCTTCTACCTGTAACCTTTAATGCTCACAGCGCGCGTCTAGATCGCTTCGACTACGTCGCGAGTCTCAAAATCAAATCAAATCAAAATTTATTCGTCTGCATGCATACATGCTCATACATTCTGATCGGCCTAAGTACATTTTGCTTGTTGGCTGATCAGGCAGCAGGTAGAGAAGTAACTCTGTATGAATACATTTGTTTTCTAAAAAGTCATGCTAACACGAAAAAGTCTGAAAACAAAATAACACATATGAAAAAACTCAGGCTATACACAAGGCAATACATTTGCACACCAATTCCTTATGTCCTTCATCATCCTACGCTTGTTATTAGCAATACATAGATCATTGGGAATTTTATTAAATACAGCTGGTACATAATAATCGCGCATCTTTTTACCATAGTTTGTATATACCCGTGGCTTAACAAAACGTTCCGTTCTTCTCAAGGTGACATATTTTTTTACGGGAGTCTTATGTTCATTTGAATAATAATACCACGTTAACACAACAAAGTGGAAGAGTTCACGAATCTGAAGGATGCCTAACTCATCGTATTTCCCTTTCATGTCAACCGAGTGTAGTCTGGTGGCGTAAGATATAGTGTTCACTATTCTTTTTAGGATAACATTTCTTGCTTCTTTCTTGTGTTTGGGGCAGTTACCATATACAGTAATGCCGTACTTTAAAACAGGTTCTACAAATGCTGTATAGATCAATCGTCTAAGATGAAGCGGAGATTTGCCACGAAAGTGATACAGCATAGCCGCAATGGCCCTTATCTTTCTAGAGAGGTAGACGATGTGGTCGCTCCATGTGAGGTGTTGGTCAAAGTGGATGCCCAGATAGAGAACTGTTCTCTCCATTTGCATAGCTTTCAATTACACTGATAACAATGGGATGCGTGAAGATACAGTGGTTGGTTTAAAATGACAATTTTTTTCTGACTAGCTTTATGGAGTAAGAATGTTTTAGCCACGTCTATAAGAAAAAAAAAACGGAAACTGCCTGCAGGCTGACCATTACGTAGCTAAAACAAAGAAACAGAACAAAATCAAGACTGCTGCCAAGTTAAATTTTCTTTCTTTTTTTGATAAATGTGCCGGCTTCAGGAATGGGGTGATCACGGCTTTATTTTGGTTGGCCATCTA